>NC_134708.1:109870822-110033322 GCF_043290135.1 Rhipicephalus microplus | reverse complement strand
AGACACGCAGGCACTTTGATTAATATGCATGTTAAAAACATCAGCTCAAAATTATTTGCCGACTAACACTACAGCAGCCGTTATATTAGTGTCATAGTTTGGTATCTATTCAAAATTTGAATGATTGAGAATACAAGCAAAGGAACTGCTGAATAATACACTGCTAAGAAGTCAAACTGCAGTTGCAAAGAATGTAACTACGTATACAATACAAACTGCTCCTGCCATCACAATGTGCTTTTTCTGCTGTCGTAAACTTTGAGCAGAACAGTTACTGGCAGTCCCTTTCTACTTGTTGGTCTTCTGTGCTCTGTTCTTGATACACTGAACATGTCCGTGGAGCACCGGATCCCTTGTTACTACTGGAACTTGTATAAATACAGATCATCATTACAACCATGCTACATGCAAAAGTGTACAGTTGCTAAATATGTGGTCATATTTACAGATGTCGTATTTTCAGAAGCTTATGACAAGTCTGAACACACACACAAACAGCGAAGAGTGAAAGTATATTTAATCATGCTACAAGAGCAAAACTACAATGTTATAGATGAAGGCATAAAAGTTCTGCCGTGCCTAATAAGCCGAAAAAGTTTCTTCTACGTCGACTTAACACTAGGTGCGAGAAGCAGACCACAAATAAGTTCTCAAAGAAAAACAAGTTAGACTGCATTGCAACACAACAGCTAATTTTCATAACTTTAAGGCAGTCTCACATAGCCAGCTCACCATATCGCGTATCGGAGCAAATCGGCAGCCTAGAAGACATAAAGCACTTGTAGACTATGAGTACGCTTGTTGCTGACTTATATTACTCCAAATCGTTTCAAATCGTTTCAAAACGTTTCAAAAATGCACTTCATCCGAGGAAATTCACATACGCAACAAACACAACGGGCTCCTACAGGTGCCACCAACACACACCATTATTGTTGATATCAGTGTCTTGCCGGATGAATATGCTGTATGCTGCACAGAACACCAAAGGACCGCTCCGTGACTTGGCTTGCATGTGTGCTGGCTGCATCGCACTGCTGCTGAAGTAGGCCAGTGACAGACAGAGAGATGAGGAGCCATGGCTTCGAAACACACTGAACGTCACCTTTAGAGATCAACAATGCATACTATGGTCAGGTAAAGTTTGTAGAAAAAAAATATATCACTATGTAATCGTAGTGAACACGTTCGGCTGAAACGCAACATGTCATAGCACTGAGAGAGAAAAAGCTACATCAAGTAAAAGATGCCGTTTCTGGCCCCATTTCATCTGAGGCTTGTTCAATAGGTCTTTCTCCTTACAAGTTGTGAATAGACAGACAATTCTTCCCCACTTGCTATTTCCTTTCAGAGCATTTTATCCACAGATTAAGTCACAAGCTCGAGAGTTCAATAAGGAATCAAAGTATTTGTGCTCGTTCAAAAGCACGAGCTTTTGGATCTCAGATTGAAGTTTCATTCATAAGCTGCAGGCTTTCAACTTTCACCATTCTCAATTATCTCGCAATTTAGTTTTATATATGTTCAATAAGCATTATGTGTAAGAATAATACAGGTATCCACAGCAAGCAACCATGCTTGGGTTTTTTATTTGTGCACAGTAAGTGGTGTTCACCCAATCGTACGTATTAAAGAAAAAACTAATCTTGCAGCCAGCCTTTAGGCAGTTTTGTGCCCTCGAAGCTAACAAGGAGATCGCAGTCCTTCCAGATGAGGCTGCCATGCATGCTTCCAAGCCACATCCAGGTCCGCTGAATGATAACAGTTCCAGCAGTGACATAGACTTGCACAGTTAGGGAGCACGTGTCCTTCCTATTTTCGTACAGGTCCCCCAAGTCATGATGAGCCTTGATGTGCCAGTGTACGCAACGGATGCACTACAGGACCTTAACAAACTAATCTCTCCAATCTGTGAAGAGCTAAAAACGAGACATTTAAAAATAATTATAAAAGCACTCACTTGTTCTAAGCCTGCGAAATGGATGTTATGGAAATTGAGGGGAAGACGCTGTCTTCCGAAGAGTACATCGACACTCATGGGTGGGTTGTGGCCCATGAACGACGCAAGAAGGAGAAAGACAAGAGAAGCGCGGTGCCAGCCACGAACGCGGGAGGTGCGTCCAAGGAGGCGTCTCGGAGACTGAATGATTTTTCGCATCGCCGGCCAGTGCCAAAAGAACCGCAACTACCAGAAGACAATTACAAGGTTGTAATACGCCAAGGAGGTGGTCTGGACTTGACGTGACCGAGTCTAGCGCTCATAAGTGGCTGTTCTACGAGCAGCAAAAGTACAGCCTGACATTGCTGGGGAAGATACTCTCAGAATCAGCATGCAACAAGATACCATGATCATGAGCACACCTAGTCTGGCCAATGCGAAGGAAAACAACAAACTCAAGGAAAATAAGATCCATGACAAGAGCTACGCTACAGCCGCCCATGTAACAGCACCAGAAAACACATACAAAGGGGTTATCCACGGAATACCGAAATGTGATAATCAAAAAGACGCAGAAAAAAGC
Source organism: Rhipicephalus microplus (assembly GCF_043290135.1). Classification (NCBI taxonomy): domain Eukaryota; kingdom Metazoa; phylum Arthropoda; class Arachnida; order Ixodida; family Ixodidae; genus Rhipicephalus; species Rhipicephalus microplus. The sequence goes on along the minus strand of NC_134708.1, from coordinate 110,030,800 downwards.
TTGGTCAATCAGAGGAACCCGATGCTTCTACAAGCACGATGTATGGGACTTATGGATTCAGTGGTCATTGTTTTTGAAAGCTTTTTTGCCGTATTTCGTATACTACCGTGGTGCCGATTATAGGTGCTTCCTATACAAGAAGCGTTATGAAACATGCACTACTTGTGGACGAATCGGACATAAGGCAGATGTCTGCCCACAGCCTGACACCAAGAAATGTTGTAATTGTGGAGTGTTCAATCCAACTGAAAACCACAAGTGCGACCCTAGGTGCAGCCTTTGCGGGAAAGGTCATCTTACAGGGAACAAAAATGCGAAGAACGGTTTAGGAGCCCGACCTTTTGAAGAAAATATGGTAGGAAAAGAAACAACGACAAGGTGATGAACAAAGGAAGATTTTCTCGAACACTAGAGCAACACAGGCCTGGAGGGAAGAGTATACAACAAAAAATTCAACGGAGAAGAATGGCAACGCCACCCAGGACACAGGAATACGACGCAAAGATCGTTCCAGCTGGTTCCCGCCACTCGCCGAAGGGGAAAGAGAAGGGACTCAACACGAACCAAGGTCCACATTCAGATCAAGGTCCAGTCGTCAACACATATCAAGGTCCCGGGCCAAATCCAACACAAGGACAACGACATCACCTCAAGGAGAGTCCCCCGAGGGTTCTGATGGTGGTCGGGGCAGTCGACAAACGGCGAGCTGGGTGGGCGAGGTATCAGGGGAGTCTCTCCAGTCTGGGAGTTTGCCTGAGGTTGTGGTTGAAGGGTCCACCCTAGGTCAAGAGCTAAACCATATTATGAAAATGCTAGAGCAACTCACCCGTGAGAACGCGAAACAGAGGGACTAAATAAAACAACTAATGAAAGAGAACGCTAAACTTGGGTAAAATCAACTGCGCGAATCAACTAGCTCCATAGCATCGTGTAGTCGAATTTTAACTCCTGCGCCTGCACAGGAGTCAGGAGTACATGCAGCGAAACAAAGAGCAGAGGAAATATCTACTGTAGAAAATTAAGACCTCTAAAGAACCCTGGAAAAGAAAGTGGAGAATATGCTCGGAGAACTTGCCAAGGTAATGCAACAATAATTCGCAGGATTGCAGTTGCGGCACGTAGAAATAAAACAAAGTATAGATAGCTTAGGAAATCGACTAACACTGGTGGAGAACACGCAAACAGATTTGAGGTCGATAGGAGCAGGCCCGGTTAAAACTACTACTATACACTACAACCGGCCAAATATGACCGAAGTAACCAAAATCGCAGGGGTAGGGAGCGTTCTTAGACATGGCACGACGTAATCAGTATAGAATTTGGTAGCAGAAGTGTCGTCGGTATCGCCGGATATGGGGTAACTTACAACAGTTCCTCAACAGAAAGGAGGCACCAGACGTCATCGCCTTACAGGAAACTGGAGGAATAGCTAAATTGTCCAATTACTAATCATATGGTACCCCTGATGAAAAAAACATCAGTAACAACCCTCGTGCGTAGAAATCTCACGGTGATAGAACATGATACAGAAATCGGCGATGTCGATCATGTTCTTGTTGAGTCAGTTTCATCGCAGATGAGTGGTGACAGTCTACTCATATTAAATGTCTATAGCAGCCCTAGACATAAAACCAAATTTATGTCACTTTTTAGCAAAACTATCAGCTTTACTAAAAGCAAGCACTGGATATAGTAAGAGAATTCAACGCGTTGCATGCGGCATGGAGTTACGACAAAGAAAACATCAAATGTAGAAATCTATGGATCGACGCCCAACATTCATTCATTCATTCATTTATTTATACTGTTAGCCCAGAAGTGGGCCGTTACAGGGTGGAAGTACAAACAATTATTTGCGAAAAAGAAGTACCGTACAGGTCTCGAGATAATTTCTCGGTATTATTGTGAGCAGCAACTCGAAGTTATACATAACAAGAAATGGAACACACATGCAATGCAATACATACGCGCAGAGCCGCACAAGACGCATTTGAGGCGGCACTTTTGCACCGCGCTGAAGATTTGAAAGACAACTACTGCAGTCTCATGCAACCAACAAAAAGTACAGACGCACAACACTGTTATTCAGGAAATAAACGTTTTAGATTCTGTTCAAATGATGTAAGCGAGGAACAACCAAATATAGACTCTGGCAGCATATTCCAATCTTCAATAGCACGTGGAAAGTAACTAAACTTAAAGCAATCGTTACGTGGGACTAGGGGTGGTATGTACATATTATGGCGATGTCTGGAGTGTTCTTGTGTGTTGACCTGGAAGTAATCTGAATAGTTTAGTTTAAAATGAATATGAATTAACTCGTAGAAGAATTTCAGACGTTCAATTCTCGTCCTAAGTTCCGAACTATCCAGTCCAGCTTTTTTACAAAGTTCAGTAGGTGAATGATGTCGGCGATATTTATTAAGAATAAATCTCGCACCAAGTCGCTGTATTTTTGCTATTTTATTGCAGTTTGTCTTTGTGTAAGGGTCCCAGACAATTTTAGAATATTCGATAATAGGTCTGACAAGGGTTTTGTAAGCAAGACACTTTATATCAGATGGGGCGGTATAAAGGTTACGTCTGAGGCTATACAGTGCCTTGGTAGCCCTGGAGCATACGTTATCAATATGAGTGTTCCACCGGAGGTCCGGCGTGAACCATAACCCAAGATATTTATAGTTTTGTACACGCTTAAGGAAAGCATTGCCAATCTGGTAGTTGTAATCTAGGGGTGCTTTCTTTCTAGTTATAGTCATAAAGACTGTTTTTTGTGTTCAAACTCATTTGCCATTCTTCGCACCAATCCTTTATTCTTTTGAAGATTGTTGTTTAGATTAACTTGGTCATGTGCAGTCTCAATTCTGCTATAAACAACACAGTCGTCGGCAAACAACCTTATCGGGACCATAACCCGGTTTGGTAGGTCATTTATATATAACAAAAATAAAAGGGGACCCAGCACGCTCCCCTGGGAAACTCCGGAATTAACTGCAACTGCTCTAGACTGTCTATTTTTTATTTGAACAAACTGCTGACGGCAGCTGAGATAGGATGAAAAGCATTTTGTCAAGTGATTATTTTGAAACGTTTTGTCAATTTTAAACAGGAGCTTTGAGTGCGACACTTTACCAAATGCCTTTGCGAAATCCAAATATACCACATCAGTTTGACCACGCAAATTGATTGTTTTTGAAAGATCATGAACAAATTCGATTAACTGTGTAGTTGTAGATAAGCCTCGGCGGAAGCCATGCTGCTTCGAAAATAATAGATTGTGCGTATCAAGATAGGACATCAGGTGTTTGTCAATAATGTGCTCGAGTATCTTTGAACATGTACTGATAAGCGAAATAGGACGGTAGTTGCGCTCGTCCCGTGAGGAGCCACTTTTGTGAATAGGGGTAATTTTAGCCCGCTTCCACGCTGGTAGGAAAGAGCCACTGCGCAGGAACGACTGAAATATTTTTGTAAGGAAGCGAGCCGCCCATTCAGCGTATCTGTACAGGAATTCGTTTGGTATACCATCAGGACCGGGGGTTTTTCTTGTATTTATATTAAGTAAAAGATTTAGGACACCCTCTTCGCTAATTACCACATCATCGATCGGCCGCTGCAATGATGACGTAGAAAACTCGGCAAAATGCCATTATCATGAGTAAACACAGAAGCAAAAAAAGAATTTAAATCATCAACACGTTGTTGAGTAATTTCAGGTGGCCCCGCGGAGCTTACTGGGGGAGTTATAAAGCGCCAAAACTTTGAGGGGGCTTCCTTCAAGTATTTCGTCAATGTCACATTGAAAAACCGATTCCTGGATTGCTTGATCAGACGTTTGAGTTATTGTCTGATTGAAGAAATGCAAACTGTTCCTTCAGGCGTACAATTGTTTTGCACAAGATTTTTGTTTCCGTTTTAGTTTTCTTTTTGTGTGAATGATTTCTCTGGTAATCCAGGAATTGGTTTTACAAATGCGTTTTCTAATCCTGGGTACATAGCTGTCTATGCACTTCCCTACAACAATTGAAAAGAAATGCAATAGCCTATCAGTGCTGCAGTCAGTGTTGTAAAGGACCTGAAATTCATCAAAGGACCTTTCAAGATAGTCCAAAATAGACACATCATCAGCCGCCATAAAATTCAATACAGTGCTAAGTGTGGGTTTACCCAAGGTGTCTGGGGACAATGCTAGGTGCGTTACTACCATTCTGTGGTCGGACAGGCCTTCTACAACTTCACAACGGCTGAGTAACGGCAACAGCTTTGGGGACACAAAAACCAAATCAAGAATAGATGACCTTGTAGTCCCTATCCGAGTAAATTCAGTGACACTTTGCGTTAGTCCGTAGCAGAATGCTAACTCCAGTATTTGCTCAGCACTTGCAACCTGTTCTGATCCAGGAGACTGGGATAGCCAATTAACATCCGGAAGATTGAAGTCCCCTAATAATAATACGTTATCTTGGAGGCTAAAATTAGAATCCATAAAATTTCTTAGCTTTGCGATTATATCCAGAGAGGAATTCGGCGCTCTATAAATCCCTCCAATATACACAGTTCGCTCGCTGAACCCACACCTAATCCAAAACATTTCTATGTCGCAATTATCATCCAACACTGAAAACCTAATGTTGTCTTTAATAAGAAACGCAACACCACCACCTCTTCCTTGCCGGTCTTTTCTAACAATTATGTAACCTGTAGGTGTTACTTCAAAATCTGCTACATCCGTATGTAACCAAGTCTCTGTTACGACCATTATATCCGGTTCATGCTCCAGGATTGCGGCTTCAACTGCATCAGCTTTATTCAGCAAACTTCTGGCGTTTACATTAATAACCTTAACAGATGCTGTTGGTCTCGATTTGCATCAGTCAGAGCTGGTGAGTCCTGGGCTAGCATACCTGAATCGCTCGTTGGTAGCCTCATTCCAGCCATAGAGAACGTGGTTTACTTTGAGTTTATCGATGATTAGTTTAACCTTTGTTCCCTTTGCTCTTTCATCCGCTGATGAAATCCATAGTTGTTTTCTGATTTCAACTACTCGTTTAGAGTAATCTTCGCTGATACTGAATTGGGTCCCCTTGAGGTTGCGGCAGTTTTTCAGTATTTTGGTTTTGTCCCTGGAGTCTCCTACTTTCAAGATGATCGGACGGCTTCTTTCAGGTATTTTCTTTCCTAGACGGTGAATTCTCTCAATGGAGCTACACTTTGAGCCAAGTAATTTGTCAAAGATATCGTCATTCACCTTACTTAAGAGTACTGCCTCATCCTCAGATTCTTCTTCTTCCACTCCGCGTACAATAAGGTTGTTGCGTCTAGAACGATTATCTAAGTCATCGATCTGCCTGGCAAGAGCCGTCAATTCACTGTCATGGCGACCAATACTTGATTCTATCATAGTAAGCCGGTTCTGTGTTTCACCCAACCCTTCAAGTTGTTTTTCAATAGTCTGGAGCCTAACATGCATGTCGGAAATGCTGGCATCCGTCGATGTCTGCTTGGCCTGAATTTCATTACCTTTTGCTAGTAGTTTACTCGGTTACTTTATATTTCCTCCAGCATTTTTTCAACCTCGGGCCCAGGATGTTCCTGTACGTCAGCGGACAACTTCAGTAACAGGCTTACAACTGAAACAAAGTCATTTAAGCAACCAAGAACAGTGTGTGGACTGGGCAGCACAATCAGGCAGGTACAGTTACTACGAAAACCATACTTTCGATCACCAACCTGCACAAGTAGAGGCACGTAAGGCGACATCGTCACGGCGGTGCTGCCGTGTCCACTGAAGGTCGAGACCATGGCCCTTGCTTTTATATGCTCCGGGCAGCTTGCTATCGGGGAGGCGGAGGACGTCATCGTGCTCCACGGGGGTGCGCAGTCGACGAAGTCCACGTGGCACAGCATCGTTGAGCCACTGGCGATGATCTAGTTGCGCAGTAGTTGAGTTCCTTCGAGGGCTGGTGCGCATTCTTCATCGGGGTCCATTGATAGTGTTGTCCAGCGATAACATGGGCCGCTGCTGCGTCCGCGAAGAACCACGCCAAAACCTGCACAAGTAGAGGCACGTAAGGCGACATCGTCACGGAGGTGCTGCCGTGTCCACTGAAGGTCGAGACCATGGCCCTTGCTTTTATATGCTCCGGGCAGCTTGCTATCGGGGAGGCGGAGGACGTCATCGTGCTCCACGGGGGTGCGCAGTCGACGAAGTCCACGTGGCACAGCATCGTTGACGCCACTGGCGATGATCTAGTTGCGCAGTAGTTGAGTTCCTTCGAGGGCTGGTGCGCATTCTTCATCGGGGTCCATTGATAGTGTTGTCCAGCGATAACATGGGCCGCTGCTGCGTCCGCGAAGAACCACGCCAAAACCTGCACAAGTAGAGGCACGTAAGGCGACATCGTCACGGCGGTGCTGCCGTCTCCACTGAAGGTCGAGATCATGGCCCTTGCTTTTATATGCTCCGGGTAGCTTGCTATCGGGGAGGCGGAGGACGTCATCGTGCTCCACGGGGGTGCGCAGTTGACGAAGTCCACGTGGCACAGCATCGTTGACGCCACTGGCGATGATCTAGTTGCGCAGTAATTTAGTTCCTTCGAGGGCTGGTGCGCATTCTTCATCGGGGTCCATTGATAGTGTTGTCCAGCGATAACATGGGCCGCTGCTGCGTCCGCGATGAACCACGCCAACACCTGCACAAGTAGAGGCACGTAAGGTGACATCGTTACGGCGGTGCTGCCGTGTCCAACAGAAGGGTCTTACGTTATAATAACCGACTTTCTTTTCCCAACTACGATCGGAAACAGCGTATCCAAAGACACGTCTCCTGACCTCACGTTTGCTATGAATATCATCGAAGCTTATAGGCTTAACACAGAAGAAAATATGGGCAGTGACCACTATATAATTAAGACCCTGTTTAAAGCAGGTCCGCGTAAAAGTTGAGGCAAAGAATTAAGGATGGTTGGATGGAATAGTTTTAGAAAATTCAGAGAGAAGGAAGCATGCGATGCCATCGAACACCTAGATGAATGGTTAGGGAACCTTAAGCGAAATATTCAAATGGCAACTAAGACCATACCAAAAACAGAAGGACTAGAAAGCACAGACAACAAGTTCATATATATGTGGGACGCAAAAAAGAGCCCAGAAAAACGGTGGATAACGCAAAAACACAACAAAAGCCTTAGAAAAAGGATAGCCACCCTCTGTAAAGATATTGACAAGTACGCTGAGCAACTATGCAGACAACAAAGGGAAGAAAAAGGTGATGCGATGGAAAAACAAATAAGTTTCTCCAAAACGTGGAACCTGCTAAGATGTCTGATAGACTTGGAAGCGAGCATGACAGCACAAAAACAAAATTTTATTAGACTTGTACATAATTACAAAGGCACAGAGGAAGAACTTATTGAAGAAATTAGACAGAGATACATTGGGAATTTAACCAAAGAGCAATTATTCTCGTGCAGAGGTAAAAAAAATGATTCCCTAGCCCACCCTATATTTGAGGCCGAGGTACAATCGGAACTAATGAAACTGAGCACAACATCGGCCCCGGGCCCCGATGGGATCACGAACACAACGCTCAGAAATTTAGACGACAAATCTATCACAGCCCTCACCGAATATATGAACAAGTGTTGGGAAAAGGGTAAGATACCCAAGCAATGGAAAACGGCAACAATCATAATGATTTCCAAGCCAGGCAAGAAATTAGATCTTGATAACCTTAGGCCTATTCTCCTGACGTCCTGCGTAGGAAAGTTATTAGAGCATGTCATCCTCACTCGCCTGTCAAATTATATGGAAGACAATATGCTCTTTTCTCATACAATGGTAGGTTTCAGGGCAAAACTGTCTACACTGGATAATATGTTTAAGATTAAACAGCGAATAATTGATTCGGGTCTCAATACACACGACACAAAGGTCATGGTTGGCCTAGATCTTAAAAAGGCATTTGATAACACATCATATAAAGCTATACTTGCAATCTTCAAGCGTTAGGGGTAGGGAAAAGAGTATACGATTATATAAAAGACTTTTTAACTGACCGCACTGCAAGAATAATACTCGCAGAAGCAGAATCCCAAGAGTTTAGTCTTGGCAGCAGAGGTACACCACAAGGCTCAGTCCTCTCCCCCTTCCTACTTAACGTGGCCATGATAGGTCTCCCTACCAGACTGAAAAAAATTCCAAGATTCTACTATAGCCTCTATGCAGATGACATTACCTTACGGGTAGCAGAGGGTAGTGACGGATACATAGAGGAAAGTTTACAAAGTGCAGTGAATATTGTAGAAGAATATGTCACCCATACAGGATTAGAATGTTCACCGAAAAAATCGGAACTTCTTTTCTTTAACCCGACATGTAGAGTCGGATAATTATCCAGGAAAAACCTAACATTAAAGTCTTTGTTGGAAAAACGCAAATACCTACGGTCGAAAGCATAAGAATTCTGTGGCTCCAAATCAGCTCGAACGGGCATATTGGAGAGGTGATCAGATTACTGGAAACCAGTGCGCAGCAAATAATGCGTCTACTTAAACGAATTGAAAACGGGCACTATGGTATGAAGGAAGGTAATATGATAAGACTGGTACAGGCTTTTGTCATCAGTCGTATTGTATATGTGATTGCGTACCTCAGACTGCAAGTGGCTGAGAGAGAAAGGATTGACAGAATCATTAGACCAGTTTTCAAACAGGCGATCGATCGGACTTCCAATAACTACCTCTAATGAGAAATTACTTCAATTGGGGCTTCACAACACATCAGAAGAGCTTGTAGAAGCTCCAAAAATTGCACAATATGAAAGACTAACGCAGAGTAAAACAGGTAAAGCCGTACTGGAGGAAGTGGCTATAAACTACGCAAATCAATTTGGCGCAGAAAAGGATATCCCATATGAGATCACGAAATGTTTAGTAATTTTACCGATGCCAAAAAACATGCACCCCGACCATCACAAGGCAAGGAGAGCTGAAAGAGTGAAAAATATACATATCAACGTAAAAGATATACCAGAAACAACATACGCAGACACGGCCAAATACAAAGGAAATGACATGACCATAGCAGTGGTGGACTACCGAGGAAATCATAAGGTCAGCGGCTCGGTGAGAACGAGCTTTGCAGAACAGGCGGAGGAAGCAGCTATTGCAATGGCCATAGCATCCATTTCGACTTCACTAATTGTTGGCGACTCGCAGACGACTGTGAGAAACTGCACGAGAGCGAATACCCCGAATAGCTTTAAGAAGATTGGCTGGATGCAAAGACCACCGAACGATAGATATAGTCTGGGCACCGGCTCACTCCTCCTTACCCGGCAATGAGGCTGCACATCAGACAGCTCGAGGACTTACAGACCGAGCCTCTGAATATCCCTGGTCGAGCGGGGAGGACGACGAGAGGTTTCAGCGGATGACTACTTACAGCGATATTACGCAGTATTACAGGCTAAGCAGGAAAATTTATCTTCCCGCACACTCGTCATTGAACAAAGACAGGCGGTGGCGAGGCGCCTACTCCAGACCTATGCGTTTCCTAGTCCGGTAACAATGAACTGCTTCGTGCCGGAACTTCATTCGGACAAGTGTAAATTTTGCCACAACAGGACGGACTTGAGCCACATTATATAGGCATGCCCACAGGCCCCTTCGAGAGGCGAATATCCAGACAGGAGTGGATGGGATGCCGCGCTCCTCAGCTCTGACTCTCAATTACAAGCCAGCTTAATACGGCAGGCCGAAGACGCCACCAGGGCACATGGGATCATGGCCGTCGTCTAGGCTTGGTCTTCGTTTCTCCTCTCGCACCTGAAAGGGGAGGTGGATCTTTTTGGTAAATAAATGAAGTTTGTTCATCATCATCATCATCATTAACTTTCCAACTATAAAACGTGGTAAGTCGACAGGCCCATCCTATTATTCAAACAAGAGCTCACTTATATCAAATACCAAAATATTTCTGATGTATTTGACCACCTCTCCATAATATATGTATGTATGTAACAGCAGTAGTCAATTTTTCATGATTGAACTCAACATAGGGAAACATTACATCTGATGGGCTTTAAAGCTTTCACACATTATAGTACTACGTGAATAGCAACAAATTTAGTTCTGCAAGGTCAACTAACTGATGCCAGCATTTAGTAGCCGTCAGTGTCGTAATGAACCAAGTGTATTCTAGGGCCTACAGTCAAAAGATGTCTGCATAGTGGAAGCTGCCGATGACAGCAATAAAGGGCTGGACAGGCGTGCATGTTGATTGATATAGTAAAAGAACTAGCCATGACCGGCTGTTTTCAAGGCTCCAGTGCCGTGCAAAACAAAAAACCAGACAAACTAGGCATTCTGTAGGTAGCCGGTACTGGCCTACAACTTCATCCAAAGCAAAGCACCGGTGACATGTTTGCTCTTTCGGGGGGCCGGAAAGAAGCGTGACGTTCACGGGCTCTCGCTGCCACATAGAACTCTCAAGTGTTTGCAGAAGAACAGTCTAGGCACGCTGCCAAAGTAGCACGATCCACAACAAAATGTAGCATCTCGCAGCTTCGGTTCATCACATCACAGCTCTAGGACTATGATTATCACAGAAAGGAAAAGTGACAAGTTAACAAAATAAAAGCGCCAAGCTCCACCACCTCAAATTCGCAGGGCAAAACAGTTATCAACGCTGACTTTCAATTTTCGGTCACACGAGCACAGCTTCTTCACAAGTCTTGGAAACTTGAAACTTCAACACAGCACCTCTGTTCACAACGAGCATCGTTTCCCTCTCGAACAATAGATTGCCCACAAGAAAATAGGAGTGTACGGGCTAACCAGTGGTGAATCAAGAAACGAACACAGCGCGTAGTTCAAACGTTTCCGTACGTACTGTACCTGGGCTCACCTAATTAACGTGACAAAACGCTGTCAATCCAAAATGTCGTACAGCACCCAACTGAGGGACTGCAAGGTCAAGCTAACGAACTGTTACCGGCACACAAACACACATTGCAGGCTTCTCGAGTGCTATTTGCCGTCAATACATCGACGCCGATCCCCACTTGATAACAACACCGACACACAGGCTTCGCTGCGCTTCACCGTACACCATTGCACTGCCGCAGCTTTCCACACTGCTTACACGCACCAAAAGAGCTGCCGGAATCACAACTCATCCGGTCGAACGCTGAAGTGACTCATGCGAGAAGCGTTTGCTGAAATTCGTGCCGACCGATATGCTGTTTATATTGCCATGTTGTTTTCGACAACTGCGCAGCACGTAAGAGAGCTCTTAGAAAGTACTTGCGCATTTTTCACAGCGTAACGAAATTTTCTATGTGCGAGGGGAGTGATATGACGAACACGACAGGCGTGCCAGATAAAAGAAGTGTTTCGGTAACGTCACGTAGAGAGCTGGTGATGAATGTATTGCTTCAAAACCAATCACAAGCTGTGCCTGCCGGCCAAGCCTTCGTCTGCTCACGTTTGCCGTCTGCTTCGATCAGAACATGCGACGGGGGATTCGCCTTCGCAACGCAATTATTCTCAGGTCAAGTGGTCGCTGCATAGCACAAAATACATGTCAGTCACTCGCTCTACCTTTGAATGATGTTCGTGCGCCAAGTTAAACGGCTGGTAATTGTCGCAGGGACGAAGTAAGCCAAGGTTTGTTCCAGAATCGTGAGGGTTTGCATATTTCAGGTGTCATTTAAAGTTACTAAGTTCATTTTATCCCGACTGTTTGTGATATTATCATGGTCCATATCGGTGCCTGAACATTAAAAGTGAAAATGCTTGATTTGTTTGTAGCTTCATGCGTAATCAAGTACACCCCTAATACGCTTCGGTTTACAAAGTACGCGCTGTTCCAGCTCGTCCCAAAGTGTATGGAAAGCTGTATTTCAGAGATTGCTCCCATTGTACAGGTAGAGCCAATTGAAGTACACTAGAGCACAAGCTTTATGAACCACTCACAAAAAATTTCCTCTCATTTTTTATTTTCAATAGCGTGCAAGGAATGTGCTCCCATTAACCTCTTTGGTGGCATTTTCCGACAATCAGGCAAGGATCTCGAGTCGTACTTTTAATTGGATGAGACGGAGCGCAACACAACAACATAAAAAATAAGGTTGATCCTATGCCGTTCCGAGTTCAATTGCACCGACCATTCATGTAGCATATTGGTTTTCATTCAACTACAAATCTTTACATGCATAAATTTACGCCATTGACACCACATGGATTCTTCAATAACTGCTACATCGAACCTATTGGACGACGGTGGTTGTCAATACCATTCACTGCGTACAAGGGAAACAACACACGAAACTCAAGAGAGAGAGAGAGAGAAATAAAAGGAAGAGATAGGGAGGTTAACCTAGACTAACTGGTTTGCCACCCTGTATGGGGGGGGCAAAGGGTCGGAAAGGGGATAGCTATAGAGAGATATAAAATAAATTAGAACAAAAACACATGCGCACACATTCAGGAAGTTTCAATCACAGTCGTTTGGACAGGCCGGTTGAACGCAAGAAGCGCATGAGCGCCTTCACAGCCTTCTTCTGCGACATAAAGTATTAACGGCAGCGCAGGAGTCTTTTTTCTGAAAGAGCCTGGTTGTGCAGTTCATCTAGTGCGTTGCAGAGTGACTGTCTCTGCGAGCAGTATTGTGGGCATTCACACAGAATGTGCTAAGTTTTTTCATCACTGCAACAATGGTCGCATGCAGCAGTGTCAGCCATTCCTATGCGGAACGCGTACGCATTGGTAAACGCGACGCCCAACCATAATCTGCACAGCATAGTAGCGTCTCGTCGGCGTAATTCCGGAGGAATTCGAATACTGAGAGTTGGGTCTGAAGTGCCTAACCGTGCATGGAAGAAATGTGACTCGTTCCATTGTGACGTGGTGCGCTTGCGAGCAAGCATGCGGAGTTTCCGTGCAGCGTCAGTTCTGGAAAGCGGAATTGATATTTCATCGCTTTCAGTATGGGCAGAACGGGCAGCTCGGTCGGCCCGTTCATTGCCAATTATTATACAATGACTTGGCAACCATTGAAAAGCTATTTCATGTCCTTTCTCAACGAATTGGTGAGTCTTTTCTGCAATCTCAAATACCAGCTGTTCGTACGGTACGTGGCGTAAAGGGGATAGAAGGGATTGCAGTGCCGCCTTTGAGTCGCTGAAAATTGTGCATTTTTGTGGCTGTTGATCGCTGATAAATTGCAATGCGGCACGAAAAGCTGTGAGCTCTACTCCCATTGATGTCGTAAGGTGGGAGATCTTGAATTTTCATGTCGTGTCATTTATCGGTATAGCAAATGATGCCGTTGAACTCTTCTGTAAAACAGAGCCGTCGGTGTATACGTGTATACAGCCTTGATACGTCTCGTATAACAAGAGCAGAGCAAGCTGTCCAAGAGCAGGTGACGACATATCTGCTTTTTTGTTGATGCCAGGTATAGTTAGCCTGATATTAGCCTGAGTCAGGCACCAGGGAGGAGTCAAATGCCTGACGGCGGGTGTGAAGCATGTTGGCAAAGAATCGCGGTATGTGGTGACCGTTTGGCAAAATGACGAACGTGGTCTGTCTGCTGGGAAAGAGGCTAGGTGGTGGCAGGGTGTCCGAGCAATATGCCTTATATGTGCCCGGAGTGCCTCAACGTCGATATGTGTCTTGAAGAGGTGGTCACCAGCGATAGCTATAGTAGCCATTGTTGACGCACTACGAGGCAAGCCGAGGCAAAGCCGGAGTGCCTTGGACTGAACACTCTGTAGCGTTCGAAGGCTTGTTTTGCTTGCATTGGTCAATGCCGGTAAACTGTACCGAAGAAAACCGAGAAAAAGTACTCTGTACAGCTGTAGCATTGCGCTGGGAGACATTCCCCAAGTCTTCCCTGCAAAGAACTTCAGTATATTACAGATGTCCATTAACCGTTTCTTCATGTACGAAACGTGATCGCTCCATGATAGATTCCTCTCAATTATGACGCCCAAAAACTTGTGCGATCGAACGTTTGGTACAGTTTGACCATTGATGCTTATAGTGTACTTATCCATAGGCTTTCGTGTAAAAGCTACGAGGGCACATTTCTCGGAAGAAATTTCCAAGCCTCGATTTCGGAGGTGGTGTAATGTTTTAGTGGCAGCTTTTTCAATTCTTCCTCGTAACTGCAGGCGTGTTACAGCCGATGCCCAAATGCAGATGTCATCTCCGTACATTGATAGCCTGACCGTGCTTGGCAGATGCTCAGTGAGAGCAATTAACGTAAGATTGAGCAGCACAGGGTCGAGTACGCCACCCTGGGGGACGTCACGGTGGCTGTATTGTGGAGAGGTTGAACCGTCTTCAGTGCTCACAAAGAAGGATCGCATTGTCAAATAACTACGTATCCAGCGATAGATCCGACCACCTACTCCTCTATCTTTGAGAGCGGTGAGAACAGCTTCATGCGTAACGTTGTCATACGCCCCTTTGACGTCTGGGAACAAAGATGCGAGAGACGCTTACGGCCTTTCTCGTGTTGGACATAAGTGACCAGGTCGACTACGTTGTCAATCGATGCTCGACCACGCCGAAATCCTGCCATGGCATCTGGGTAGATGTTGTTACACTCCAAGAACCACTCCAGGCGTCCCAGAACCATCTTCTCCATAACTTTGCCTACACAACTGGCCAATGCGATCGGACGATAAGATGAGAGCTCCAACAGTGACTTGCCTGCTTCAGAAGTTGAACTAGGTGAGTTGTCTTCCAGCTTGTCGGGAGCGTTCCATCTTGCCAGGATTTGTTGTACAGCTCCAGAAGGAAGATTCTCGCGCGTTCACCCAGATGACACAAGGCCCTATAAGAAATTCTATAGGGTCCTAGTGCCGACGTGCGTCCACACAAAGCTAGTGCAGCTCTGAGCTCCCCGATGGAAAAAGGCATATCCATGCGGGACTCCAGTGTTTGTAGACAGTTAGTCGAGGGCAATAGGCTATCGGGCACTGCGAGTGGACCAGATACTCTGGCACAGAAGTTTTCTGCCACGTCAATGCTGCGTCTCTGTTCAAAAAGCGCGAGAGCCCTGAATGACCACTGAGTGGGTTTTGTGCGGAGACCTCGTACCGTCTTCCACAATTGGGATAAAGGTTTTCGTGGGTCAAGCGACTCACAAAAAGCAGTCCAACGTTGTGACTTTAGTTTATTTATCCGGCGGTGAATGTTCTTTTGTATACGTCGAGCAATTCGTAAGTCTTCTATTGCCTCCGTGCGTCGGTATCTTCGTTCAGCACGCCGTCGGATTGCTCGAAGTCGTTCTAGCTCGATGTCAAATTCCGTTACTTTGGGAGAGTAGGTGAGGGTACACGTAGTATCGTGTATTGTTCTTTTAATTACCTCCTCTATGTCGAGGGATATGTTTGCTTCAGAATGCTCTTCCATGCGAGACTGGAATTTCAACCAGTTCACTCTCTGAACACTGTCGCGTATCTTAGCATGGGACAATCCTTCAATTTTGACGTAAGTGGGAATGTGGTCACTTCCATGCGTTTCTATGTCTGGAAACCATTCAGCATGCCTGACGAGGCCTCGTGAGACAAAGGCCAGGTCAAGGCAGCTGCTATACCTTGAACCACGTAGGAGCGTTGGACTGCCATCATTTAGCAAGAAAAGTTGGTTGTCGGAGGCGAAGGACACCAACTTTCTCCCTTTAACATTGGTCTTCGAACTTCCAAAGATTGTATGATGGGCGTTGAAGTCACCAATTATAATGCATGGATGAGAAGTTGCTGACAGGATACCTTGTAGTCTTGTATGGTTGAAACGACTTGACGGAGAAAGATAGGCACCCACAACCGGGATGGTAAGTCTCCTTTTCACTGTTATACTTATACACTGATTGTCGTCGTGGGGTGACACCGGATGATGAATGAGGTGAGGTCGCGGCGAATAAACATCAGAACTTTGCTATTGTCCACAGTTGTAGACGACATGAATGACTCATAACCAGAAAGTCCGATTTCTTTCTGCAAGTTTGGCTCGCAGATGACAATGATGGGGAACTTATTGGTGTACACGAACCGATGGAAATCGGCGATGCGTGACCTCAGTCCCTGAGCATTCCATTTAATAATCGCTGCTTTTCAGACCCCTTCTCTGAAAGAAAGTGGCTGGTGAGCCAATATTTACTCAAGTGCTGTGAGTTTTGGACTCAAAGCGTCCAGTAATTGCAATGCACTTCTTGCTGACGGTGCGTGCAAGTTGCTTAACAACAAGCGGATGGCGTTAATTAATGGTCGCAAAAGAGCTATCACTTGCTGTTCTGTGTTCCGCAAGTCCTCCATTACAGCAGCTTGCTCTGAAGACGGCTTCTGCTGCGGCTCTTCTGAGCGTTGTGTACGCGTAAGTGGAGGCCACTCTCCTGTAGAGACTGGTCTGCCCCTTTGCTCTTTTACAACGTCTGTGTTTGCCGTGCTGTGAACTGCAGCTGTCGATCTTTCCTGATGCGTCGACTTATCGCCTGAAGTTGGCGCTCTCCGTCGTGAAGACCTTCGACGGCGACGTCGTCTTCGCCGGATTTTCTCGGCAGCTTCTTTGTGGGTTGAGCTGTCTCGTACTATTTGCCTCAGAATAAAGAAATCTTTCTTTACGTGTGGACAAGGCTTCTTCTTTCGAAGAAGCCTTGTAAGCACCCTGACAGTAAAGACACTGCAGTGTGGTAGCACTACAGTTGTCTTCCGCGTGTGGTTCGGCGCACGGGTGGCATGCTGCGGAGCTCCTGCAAACACCCTTTACATGGCCGATCTTCTGACAAATGAAGCATTGCACGGTTTTAGGAATGAACGGTCTAACTTGTTGACGAAAGTGGCCAACCTTCACGTATGCGGGAAGACAGTCACCTTTGAACGTTACTCACACAGCGTGTGTTTCCAAGCCGTCCAACGCTGACAAAGACGTTGTCTTGACTCGCTGGTTTTATAAGTATTGGAAGGTCTGCGTTTGGGATTTCCGTGTTAATGTCGTAAATGACTCCTGATGTGGTCGCACCATCGGCTGGTATGAGTGACCTAACCGCAATGTTTCCCAGTTGTGTTACTTGTTGCAGCGTGCTCAGCGCACTCGTGTGCCGCACATCGACAGCCAGGATGTTTCTTCTTGTACTAAGCCGTAGGTCTTTAATCTCGTTCGGCACAGTGTTCTCAAAATAGAGCGAAAGCGCTTGCCTGTTCAGAACTCGCAGACTTTCGGTAGCGTTCTTTGGCACAAACAGGATAAAATGGGGCCATCGCTGGGGCGCCGTTTTTACGGTGGCTGTACTTGACACCGGCGATTGATTGATGATCCGTCGCTTGGCCTTGCGGTGCAGGACAGGTTGAAAGCCGTCGTCTGAGGACTCGTCGCAAGATGCGGAGTACAGGTCAGTGTCATCGCTCTCAGAGGATGTGTTTTCTCGCTTCCTCGAGGTAGTGGCCACGGTCGAACCGGAGTCCAACGTCACCTCGTGAGGTTGTACATTCATTACTGCAACCTACGGGGCAATACACCCCACAACTGCAGCGAAAAGTCCAGAAAAGCACTGAGACGAGCGAGAAGTGTTCTACAAAGAATCACTTCGTCTTCCTTAGTTCCACGAAACTCAAAGTGCCGAAAGAAATAAAAACGCACCAGCAGTCATCAGGCAGCCCTTCATGGGCGTGAATCAACACAAAACCAGCCAGGGCACCAAAGTATACCGCTGCGTTGGCAGGTTCTAAGTAGCCACATGGTTCCTAAAAATGTTCCGGACCACTCTTAAGATTTTATCTTAGCCAAGCTGCTTTTCACAAATTTTGCTTCGTGAATTCACTCACGAGCACTCTTCGCTGACGTAATCAAATATAGCAACTGCATCACCATGACTGACATGTTCCCGGGCAGTCACAGCACGCTTTATTGCAGCGGCAGATGTGACAACAATGGCTTCTTAAGACGTTTTTTTTTCGTTTCGTGAATCGACTTACGCAACAAAATTTCTATTGAGCAAAAATGTTTTCATGAGTGAGGTTTGTGAATCCGGCTTCTGATTTCTAGTGTTTTAACGCGTTCCTAAAGCATTATTTTTATGGAGCACGATAAAGCGATATTCGGTATGCAATCATAAAGACCGTATAGATTTCTTGCGTGTTTTCGACTGCAAAGTGATAACAGGATAAGCATAACCTAGCTCAGAGGATGATCGAATTGGGTCAGGGGAATTAATAGGAAGCATCGCGATGGTTTCCTGCAAATTAAGCCTACAATACAAACTCTCTGCAAGGAGAGGACGCAGTGGATTTATTACCGCGTTTCTTTTTTTACAGAACATTACAAAATGGTGTTATGTGAAAATTGTTTTCTTTCTGAATCTTCAAAAGATTTTCAACTGTAATCGTCAATCGATTAGTCCGATTTATGTATATAGTTGAAGACCTAGTCTCTCATTTCCAGAGTGACTGTTTTATAATATTTCTATATTGTAAATTATTGCCTGCATGTGCAACGTGGGTGCCTTTTCCCCTTCCCTTCGCACTCTCGGGTCTCTGTGTTACAGCTACACTTTCTTTCATCAAAATACATTATATTTATAGAATAGTTGAACAAAAAGTGTTAGTTTTTTTAGTGGCTTTTTCAATATCAAACACAAAAAAGAAGTGTGACATGTTTTTTGTAGAAATAATTTTGAAGCACTGAAGATGTTTTTTTTATTATAGCCATTTAGTAGTAGCTAGGCGAACATGTTCCGTGAGCTTATTGTGGTGTATGTGTGCTGTTTTAAGAGTCGTTGTGTCTATCAATTCAATCTGACGCTAAGCGGTGAGTTATGCAAACACGCCATTACACTCGTACAATTCTTTTTTCACTTTTCGCCTCTCTCTATAGGTAGAAGTATATTATCCTTACGTTTTCTTTTACTATTTTTTGTCATTAGGCTAGCTGTATATGTAATTACTAGCACGTATCTTCACCTTCTGACTATCACGTATCTGTGACTTCTGACTGAAGACCAATGTCTACTTTTATATCAATTAACTGTGGTTTAGATTCCTACTGCAAAGCATCAACAAAATACAATACAGCCTTAAATACAGCGCTAGTCTATACTTCAGCAGTTAAAAACATTTAGCGTTTACTTTTCATGCACTCAAGCCACCCGTGAAGTATACACTCAACGTACCATCACGTAGAAGATGCTGATCAGTTCACAAAACATGAGCGCACAGCTGGTCACTTGACAGGAAATGTCGAAGTAGCGGTGCTACCCCTATGCATCAGTAAAAATTTGAGATCGTGGACATTTTAAACCAACAATGTCAAAATTGAGCAAGGCACACGAAAGTTAGGAGATAATAAACACGTGAGAAAGCGACTCATCCAAAGCACTAAGCTGGGCTAAGATGACAAGGTTAGTAGGTAGAAGCCACGCCGTTTGTTTTCAGGAAATATGCAGTTTTGAAGACTCGAAAGAAGGCCAAGCAAGCCATAAGTAATGTAAAGTTCAGAACTGATTGGTGGTCAGGTGGTATCCTACAGAGCTTGGAAAGTGCAACTGAACCCCATGCCTAGAGCATCAGCCTAGCATGAACTGACAAAATTTGATTTCAATTCTGATGCCAAACCATTACCAATTGTATATTTACTTGAAACGCATGGTGAAGGAATTGTTAAAAGAAGAAGAGGTTTGGGGCGTTGTCTTACTAGCGAAGAGTGTGGAACACTATTCTTGCTTGCTCGGCGCCAGACAGGCAAAAAGACTTTTCGGCATTAACCGCCAAGGCAGCCGGTGGCGCTGACTTACGCTTCTACGCTTAAATGAACATGTATAATACGCCCTACAAAGTAAATGTGGGGATAACCGCCATCGTAGCTCAGTGTTGTCAAGTTAACTTTCCATGCACTGTTCTTTCTTCACATTTACACTACAATTACTTCTTACAACATTCGCTGTACGTTCCCCAGCATTATCGTCTCTTAGTTCTCATTACGCTCTTTCAGTTATGTTTGTCATACCAAGACAAAGAGCAACACCAAATTGGTGTATATCAAGCCAGCGAACTGACGACGAACACACCGTAAGCACAGCATACAAATCTTGGTGTACATTGCATGCCATGGTTTTTTATGCTTCTACTTGTGATTTATATTTATTACAGAGTCACGCTCCACAACACTAAATTTGTTGTATATAAACCTAGCAAAAACGGCTGTGCGCACGTCATAAGTATGACATGTCAATCGTGGGTGCATGACATAGATGTCACAATTTTTATCTCACCATCTGGCTTCTACATTCGTCTTGCAGATACATCGCGCAATACACATTTAGTGTATATGGAGTTCCAGAAACGCTCGATGAGCGTGGCATCCAAGTCATCCTGACGTGAGATGAATCCGAAGATTTTCGCATTAACACGTGCCATTCATGTTCGCCAGTAGCCACACAGGGGATCAAAAAATGGTATATATCAAGCCAGTAAACTGGACGCCAACGAACCATGAGTGTTTCATGGAAGCCAAGCAGCACAAGACATGTCAGTATTTACATATCACCACGTTTCACTTATGTTCGCCACACAGTCACTTCACGCCATATCAAATTTTGTGTACATCAAGGTCGCCAAATGATTCTGAGCGCTTCATAAACAAGGCATGTAATTCATGTTGTACATAATATGTATGTCATGATTTTTACTTTACTACCAGTCATTATTGTTCTTCATGCACACACGTCAGGTAATACCAAATTCAGTGTATATCAAGCGATCGAACTGACCACGAGCGCTCCATGAGTAGGGCGGGCAAGTCGTGCTGACATGACGCGAATCCCCTGATTTTCGCATTATCACCGGCCGTTTATGATCCCAATACAGTCATGTCACGCAATACTAATCATGAGGCGTAATATGGCAGTGAAGCGGCCGTGAGCGCACCATGTAAATCATGCTATACATTACGTTGATATCATCAGCATGAATCATTTCCATATTATCTATCTGTCATTTAAATTTGTTATATTCATTTCACCTAATAATAAATAAGCACATGTGAAGTTAGCAAAACAGCCTCAAACACAACATGAGTACGGCACATATCTCAGGCTACGCATGACGTGCACGCCACGATTTCTTTTTAAAACCTGATATTTATGTTAGTCATAGGGAAATCTCCGGTCACACCAATTTTCTTTATTATCTAGCTAATGAAATGGCTCCTAAAGCACCAAGGTCAAGGCATGTAAAGCATGCCAATTAAAACAAGCCATGACTTTCATGATATCACCAGTTATTGATGTTTTCCAGACAGTCATGTTATGCCATACTGATTTTGATAGATAGATAGATAGATAGATAGATAGATAGATAGATAGATAGATAGATAGATAGATAGATAGATAGATAGATAGATAGATAGATAGATAGATAGATAGATAGATAGATAGATAGATAGATAGATAGATAGATAGACAGATAGATAGATAGATAGATAGATAGATAGATAGATAGATAGATAGATAGATAGATAGATAGATAGATAGATAGATAGATAGATAGATAGATAGATAGATAGATAGATAGATAGATAGATAGATAGATAGATAGATAGATAGATAGATACGCTGAATGTTGCCGACGTTCGCTAAGAAATGCTTGCCATTTAAATATTTGGCCCGTATGGTAATCTGCAAATGTCGTAGAAAGACGTTAGTCTTGCGTGTCGAGAGACTGAACAAAACTTTTATTTGATGTTCTGCGCAAGAAAATCGGTGAACGGTATATTGGAGGCGCTGCGTTAGAGTGCCTCGAGCGTGCAGCGGAGGCGAACGAGCGCATGAAGTCACGTCACACTTCAGACATGAGCACCATCTGGTAGTTTTCTTGGAAAACAAAGCGCGTGGCTCTGAGAGGGGTGTGCGCGCCTCAGAGATGATAAGGCGTAGAACGGGTAGGTGCCACCGCCGTCTCGTCTTAGCAAAGCGTTGGAAACACTCGTGTTTTTGTGCAAGAGTTGCATGGCCAGCACAGCGTGATAAGCATTATGGTCCTTAAAATGACCTATGTATACCTTTTCTAGTAAAAGGTGCACATGCAGAATATAGGTGTGTTGTTATGGTGCCACAGACATGCGCAATAGGTGCTATTTAATTGACAGTTGCACAAGTAGGAAAACTAAAGCTTCAGCAACATTGGTGGGCACTGCGGATGGGGTCGGCCGTTTCAAATACCTGTCGCGGTTAAGAGTGGACAAAGAGACAAAAGTACAGACCGACAGACAAAAATTTTGCCTCGAAGGTCGTCAAAAAAGACTACGGTCGTTAAAAGTAGAAAGAGAGACTTTCAACTCTCAAATAAAGGCCACTTCACCCATTCAAGGTGTTTCCGCTCGAGTATTACGAGACGCTACAGGAATGCACGCAATTCTGGCAGTCAAGCTTAGATTCGTTCATCGGCATTCTGTACCCACAATGATTAAAGCATTGTCGAGTGAAATATTTTCTGGTGTGTTCCCTATAGATTGGCACTACCAAGACAGAAGCGAAGTGTTCGACAGCCTGAGTCTCGGGAAGCATTCAGGTTACGTACATCGGCATGCAAAGTGCTTATATGGCGGCTCGTTCAAAGGAATGCGGATGTCGAAACAAACGTTCAATTAAGCTTTGATTTATGCGCATGAAGTACTCACTCTTAGAAGTAAATTGACGTAAAGTTCCCGAAGGATTCGAGGACATTGCTTTGAAGCGAACGCTGGGCTTTCTTTCACTAAATTATAATTTTTTCACTTATATAAAATATTGAGACGTGTCCTCGCACTCAGCCTGGCTAAGCTACGCGGTGGCTCTTGTGTGCGAGAACATATAATTTCGAAAGAATACGTAATATTACGTTGAAGTAATAGCGAGAGGGGAAAAAGAAAACACGTTGATATATAAAACCTTGAGAATTTTATTGTGATTAAAATAACTTGACGACAGCGCAACATGAAGTGTCTATATGCGAAATACGTTGTCACCTTAAAAGCAGCTCCCCCCCCCCCATCAGAAACAAAAGATGTTCATCTGAAACAGTGCAGCATACGCACTATACGAGAGTGCTTCATTTCATGATGTGAGTGCTTTTTTCTTCAAGCAGTGTTAGTGTTTTTGTGTAAACGTAATTATAATGAAGCTGTTGGCATTATATATATAACATTAGAGGTTGACCTGCAAAGTGAAATGGTTACAATTCTTCGTTAGTGTATAATTAGCCGTTATTGTGTACTTTGTATAAGGGGGCTCGGGTGCTTTTCAAGTGAATCGACTTTGACTTTTTGCCCGAGAATTCCAACATTTTAACTTCAACTTCAACTTCTTCAACTTCAAAAAAACACTGACGATATCCGCGAACCCTGATGGGATGCGACGCACCAGCGGTGCGCACAACGTTCACCCGGTGGAAACTGGCGTCGACGCGGGTGCAGCAAGAACGCTTTGAAGCGAAACTTGGTGCAGCACATTGGAGTAGGCGACGTCGCCATTTGCGAACGCACTCGGCTTAACTAACCCTCACATGTGCAGCGCGAGCACTCGGTCTTTTACCAGCAGACGCTGCCTGTGTCAGCCTTGCGTGGTGAGAGGGGGGGGGGGGAGCGATCGTTTTCGGGTGTCTTCCTGAGCCGGAACGAAACGTGAGCATGTGTAGCAGGGGCGTACGGAGATACAATATTACATAAGATAGTAAAACGTCTGCTTCACATCTAGTAGGTGGCTGACACGTGCATCGTGCTCTATCCTGCGCATTGCACGCACTTATGTAATGCAAACATGACCCGAGATATTGTTATGCACATGCATAAAATACCTATAAACAGAATAGCAATCATAAAATGGTGATTCCGGGAGAACTGTACGCTGATTTATTTAATAATACCTGAAATACTCTAGCTTTTCCGAAAATACCTTTCATTTAATGCTCACGAGCTGGGTCCTCACACAACAACTCAAGGCTGTTCTTAAGGCCTACGATGCGGCGGTGAGGCTATAGGCCTCCCCGTCCCTAGGTGGGAGCGGCTGACGATCCTACCCCTAAATATCGGGGATGGAATCTTTCAGAACCTAATTAGGCTTTTCATTCATCCATCGAAAAATAGGCTTGAGCCAGGGTGAAAACGTGTCTGGTACGTTAGTTACGTTTAATGTTTTTTTTTACGATTATGTATAAAAAAGGGAGTTCAAATGTTTAGGAGGACGACATTATTTGACCGCAACACCTGGTCAGTACATCGGTCTCGTATTCAGGACACTCGGTTTATGAGAGTTGTTTTTTTTTCATTTTGACAAAGACTGGATCAGTATCAGTGCAACAAAATACGCTTATTGTCATCTGATTAGAATCAAAAGCTGAGCGCACTTTGAGACCGAACAATCGTACATGCGTAAGAAACACTTCCTTTCAACACCTTACAAGAGCAAGTAGCTGACTTTTAGAGAAGTATTTGACTGGATCGCGTGCACTCGACCTATGAAGCAAATTCGTTTTTAAAGCACTTGTGTGACTCGGGTGGCTTTGCTGTCCTTAGTGCCAATGTGCGCTAGCGCAGGGTACACATTTTGAGGTATAGGAAGGGCGGCTGCACAAAATAGCTGAAGTCTAATCCCAGCGCCAACACACCCCTCCATTCTGATCATCTTAAACCGAGGCCCTTGCGGTCATAAGGCAATACAGAGCGAAAGTTTGCCCCTGCTTTCTTGTCCCCGAATTCTCTCCGCCTTTACGCACGTCTATGCTGACACCTCAGCATTCTCCGGGTCACACTATTCTACACATGCGAGGCACAGCAGCTCAAACTGAACGAATAAGCAACTCAGACGGGGTTTATCAATCTTCATTACTGTTAAAATGCTATAAAGTGATTTTCCCCCATGGATTCCAGTAACCTGTGTATTGATCACGTAGGCGAATGCCTATAGGGGGGTATTGTTGAACGAGCCTGTCTCACTTATTTGATTTACGCTGCCGGCCGCGTAGAACCAGACTCGAGTACGCGAAACCCAATCCCTTGTAAAGGGGCTTCTCTACAACGCTTGCGCTACTAATGCACTCGCGAGGATGCTGAATAGCGTTCTGCAGTGCAGTGTAGCCGGCCGCATATTGCACGGTTCGCAGACATGGCTAGAAAACATTGTTGGAAAACTTAGCTGGCTAAGCACTGAAAGATGGAGCTTGAAATTATTCAGCAAGCACACTTTTTGCTGCACCCATCTCAATTCTACAAAAAAAAATATGTGATATTTCCAAGTACCTTGGGTATCCATGTGGGGCGAAGCATGGGGATGGAAGGCGATTGTCTTGGAATTTTTTATTCAAGGAAACGTTACAATGTTGCGCTAGAGTTATGTACGAATGTAGGCACAGACATACGTTAAACAGGTGCATATGTTTTATATTAGAAGTTGCTCACAAAAGGGGGAGAAGAAAATCGGTAACCAAATACAACTACACAAGTAATCTCTTTCTTTGATAGCGGAAGTACATTACTCTTTTCTTCGAAGCTTTGTTCGCGAACGCTTTAATGGCATCACGTTATTATTGTGTGGCTCTCTTACAAATAATTTACGTGCCTTTCAGATCAGATAAGAGCCACACACGCGACAATGAGTCGCTCGATTTGCTCCTGCTCTTGACCTCACGATATTAATGCATCCTATCATTTGTCCCATATACACTCAACAATACGACAATAGTAGGTGATAAATAACCGTTGTGAGTCACGAATTTAAACAATATTTGCGACCGGTACAGAAGGTACTCCTAAGTTTTTGTCCATCAATCGTGCCACAGAGACTTGAAATTTTGCACGGTGTCGAAAACAAAACACCAACACCATGCCGTGTGGCAACCTTTCACACGTTACATTATAGCTTGTGGATGTACGGCATGATTTCTACTCTCTTAATGTTGTAGTTAGCAGTTTAGTTAACACTGCTAAATTGTTCTTCAGCTGCTTCTTTGAACTTTTTTAGTTTTGTACAAACATGCCACTTCAAAACAGTTTTACGAAAATCAGCCACTTCAAGACGTACTATATGTTCGTAAAGCTTAGCTTCATCCATTGATGGGAGCTTGTGTTGGGTCATCGTTCATGCATAAGGTGGCTATGACATATTATTTCAGAGTGTTACCTCTCTGTATCGTGAAACGTACAGACCACTTTTGGGGCAAACGCGGCTCAATACGGTAGCGCTTCGCAGAGTGCCAGACTATCCGGTGTGGCCACGCATCGAATTGAAGTGGCGCACACCAGTTCCCATTGTTGCTGTACAACAGCCAAATGAAAGTGGTCCTTAACTACCACGGAGTGGCGATGTCGAGTTATGTAGTAAACGATACAGTGTGCCTCCCTAGCACTACCATGTGGCACAGTGCACATGCGCTAACTGCACCAGCGCTGCATGGAACAAGGCTACGATAAGTCGTGTTGACTCTAACGGTAGATGCTACTGTACAAGCAAAGCGGTAATAAAGAGTACCGCGAAGCGATGTTAGGTAACATGGGTCAGACCAACGAAAGTTTAGAAACCCTGGCAACTATAGAGAAATCGCATGACGATGCACGTGTTAGCCTCCATGCTATACTTAGTAGTTTTGATCCTGCTGCAACCAGCTTGTGAGATGTGGCACTTTTTCCCTCGTTTCTTGTCTTTGTATTGAAGCTCTATAGGCACCCTTACATTTCCGTATTAGAATCAAATGAAAGGTGTATATCACGTTGTTTCGATTCTCACACAACGTGTAGAACAAACTTTCATAATTTTGACCCCAAGCATCATTCATTGGCGCGAATAATGCAGAGGAATCTGTGGTTCGTTCCGTCATAAATGATGACGAGTCAACAACCGTGGCCTATACAGCCAGCCTGAGGGAATTGTATATTCTGCTGTAGTTCAAGTTGTGTTGCGAGCAGCCCTCCACTAAAAATGGCTGCCTCATGAAGGCGATAAAAATTCTCCTCTGTACTTACATCAATATTGCTGCATGCCAATTGTAGCCAGTTATTGAAGAAACCGAAATTTTGATGCAAATAATGCAAGGAAAAAGTTCGTGGCAAATATTTCCGTGAAGCGCGGTGGTGATTGCGTGGCAGCAGGAGCAGAGACGTGCTTTGAACATATTCCGACATGCACTCGTTCAAGTTGTAAGTCGCACACACGTACGGAACCCGTCACGAATGCGAGTAGGCTCGTCGCGTCTCCGGGTTACACAAATCGATGAATTGACCCTGACAATTCACACACTCTTGCCGACACCAACAACCATAGACGCTTCTTCAACACTCAAGTCTATTACCTACGCACACAGCTGCGAGTTTCTTCTTTTCTTTTTTGTGCTGCATAAGTAGTCACGTAGAAATGAATATAACAGCGGTTAGGCATCTTTCGAGGTGGTGACGTGAGGGCGAGATCACTCTTATAAGATGACACTGTCGCAATAATGCATACACGTAAGCGGTGCCACTTCTTGGTCATTGTGGCGAGACTACCGGAGCTACCGCCGCCTCACTCTGCTATCTGTCACATTTGTGGTTCTCAGTTGGCTACGCAGTGACAGTAGCTTCGCTTGTCTTTGTTGCACGCTACACATGTGGTAGATCGCTTGCACCGACACTTCAAGAACTTTCTCCATGCTGCAGGTTCTGATAAGATTGAGGCAAGATGTGAAAGCCAATCTGTCCGGAATGCTTCGATTTCAATATTGCAGTCTCATCAATTTTTGAGGCTGCCGGTAACGACTGTTTTCCGGCCGATAAACCAGTGAAAAGACGCGCACTTCGGACGATTCTGCCTTGAAGTTTGTCCTTGCCAGTTTGCGTTTACTATTCAAGGCAAGAAGTGCACACGGTGCTTGCTTGGTGCGAGTTTGGACTTTCTATGGTCGTTCACCCATGGTGACAGTTAGTGCCCTCCTCAGTTAGCGCAGCGTGTAAGTAAGAGATGAGTAGTGCGTGTCCTGAAGTGGTTCTCGTTTGTGCATAAACGCAGCCATCGGTGACGTCGGCACTGTGGACTATATACGACGAATCCCGACGACCAACGGGCCAACACCTAGTAACGTCACTCGTGGTGACTGCGCAATGTAATATGATTTTTATATTTCGAACATTATGATACACAAAGCAAGGGTAGGTCACTTATTAAAAATAAGCTAAGAAAGTTTGCGGTCGCTAATGTTTGGTAAAATTGAGATCTTTAGGTTGATTGTTGCGCATAATAAAAGGAGGCATTGGTGGTAATATACAAGGTAGAAAACTTTACGAACACGGCGCATTTTCGGTGTTTCGGCGACAACGAACACTGCCAATATAAGCTAAGTGATTGAGAGTGAACAGATTTTCAGTGCTTCCGGGTAATAACCAGTTCTGAATGACTTTACTACCAAACCACTATATATTTCTTGAAGAGATAGCCCAGCCGTGACTCTGAATATTAGGGTGGAAATGCGCTTCGCGGAAAAAAACGAAATATGGAATTGACCATGAAGATTTATCTGGAAAGCTCTACGCGGCAGAGGATATCCTGGTTGTTATTTACAGAAATTGCGCCAACGATAGAAACTGGGGTCGCCAGTAGTCATGATTCAATTGGTTTTCTGTACGGGACAACGTCGAGAAAAAAAAATTTCATCTCGCGTTGCATTAGAAGCAAGTGCAGCATGGGAGACCCAAATTTGGTGCCAGGCTGCCACGTACCAACTCGGTACGTTCTATAAGAACGCGATAACATGCGTGCTCCTCTCTCTGCCACTGACGTACACTTTCAACGCGTATCTGATGCACTGATATAGTGAAGAGCTGTTGGTAAAGTGATGAAAAAACTTTTATTGGATGCACTTTTCTTGTACCACCGATTCAT
Source organism: Rhipicephalus microplus (assembly GCF_043290135.1). NCBI lineage: Eukaryota > Metazoa > Arthropoda > Arachnida > Ixodida > Ixodidae > Rhipicephalus > Rhipicephalus microplus. The sequence goes on along the minus strand of NC_134708.1, from coordinate 110,001,916 downwards.
AAGGACTGCCATTACCAGGCAGAACGGTGCATGCCGCTGCGGCTTCTTCTGGCTGATAATGCATTCCCAGCAAGTTTTATTTGGAACCCTCTGCAGTCTATAGGTAGTATTTATTAAAAAGGTACAGCTTTTTAATAAAACAATCTCTGGCAGTTGCTCCACTCATTCCGCAAGCGTACTTGATGTCGGCGTGGATGTATATTTTGCGGCAAAAATAGTGAGATTTCCAAGAGTAGTTAGCGAAAATTCCTCCATTAGCCCAAAGATCTTCATACAATTACTGGCGATAGTTGCTTATATTACAGAGTTGTTGCGCGGGCCAATACCGGAATACCAGGTTTTTTTTAGAAATAACAAGTTTCACAAAATAAATACTCATCCTCAAATTTTGTTGACTTGTCTCGCGAAAATCACTTCAGTCGCACAAAAATTATTTCAGCCTCGACATAGAGTACGTGAGTGAAAACGTCTTTCATATAGCCATTACAATATCATACAACATATATTTTGTACAGAACACCCTGTATATGGAAATACGGGGCCACAACTCCGTATTTCGCTAGGTCCTACATGTCCAGTGCATGCTCTCTTCGACATAATCTGTATTGAGACCAAGTGTCTACTTTAGACGGTTTCGGGCCACCACTCGTATCACTCTTTTCTTTGTATTGATCTGTTTATCGAGTCGTCTCTCCTTCTGGCCGAGTGTTCCTCCTCACAATGCTAGGAGAAAGAAATGCCTGCGCACGTATTGATATTCCGGTAAAAAATATGGGGAGTCTTGAGCTTCGCCTGTAGGAGTTGAACGCGGTAAACGTATCCTGTCGCCATATACTTGAACCACTTTGTCCATAGTTTTATTCTATGATGTACCTGAACACGTTTAAATTTTAAATTATTACACCGTCATTGATAAAGTTTAAAGCGGCTTGCGTCAGCGAAGGAGGAGAAACAATTAAGTGGAAGGACACAGAGGTTAGCCAGTTCTTAGACCAGCTGGCTACCCTGTGCTGGGGAAATGGGTGAGGAGAATAAAAGATGATAAAAAAGAAATGTTGCAAAGAAACGCAGAAAAAAAATTGGCAGTTCCCACCTACAGTGGGAATCGATGATATGCGAAGCATGAATGAGAAATGTTATTATGTCACTTCAAAATCAGCACAACGTTATGAGATGGAGGTTAATGATGCTGTATATGACTTTCGTGTCATGATTATTATGTTCTGATGTGTCGTTTACCTTTTCGTCTATTCACGTCACGCAATACCAAATTTTGTATATGTGGAGCAAGCGAAATGGCCGCGAGCACGCTATCAGCGATGTTTGTTTTCATGTTCTTACATGACACGCGTTTCAGGATCATCATGTTTGCACCAGTCATATATTTCATCATACATTGACATCACGTGACAATAAATTTGGTATATGTGGAGCTAGCAAAACAGCCGCAAGCGCATAATGAAGGGCCCGATAAACTCCAATGTAGCGTTGACGCGCGTGAACGCTGGGCACAGTGACGCTACGTTAGCAAAATGCGACCAGCGCTACCAGCGTTCGTCGGCGTGGCCCGACGGCAACTGGCACGAAATAACGACATGCTGCGTTTTGCGCCGATTCGTTACCCAGACACCACTGCGTCTCCCTCTTTTCGTGAGGGAGGGACGTCGGGCACGCTGAAACGCGCATGCGTCAAGCAACGCAGTGCGGCGCGTGCCTGTGACTATATGGCAGGACCGGCACCTGGCTTGGAGACGCCAGAGTGACGCGACAAAATGAACGCCATCGAGCACGTGCACCGCGTCTTGTCAAAATGTATTGGCACCTTGACTATGGCATGTAGCCATGTTCTCACATGACACACAGCTCATGATTATCATGTTTTCACCAGTAACATATCTTCATCATCCACAGAAGTCACGTAATACCAAATTTGGCATCTCTGAAGCTGGCGAAATGGCCGCTAGCGCAACATGAGTGTGGCATGTAGTCATGTTGTGACATGACACCCATGTCGTATTATCAAATTTGGATGCGTCTTTATCTATGTCATCCGTTCACGTTCCATAGTACCTAATTTTGTACATGTGAAGCTAGCGAAACGGCTGCGGGCGCATCATGAATGTAGCATGTGGTCATGTTGTTACATGAAACGCATCTCATGTTTATCATGTTTGCACCACTATCATACTTTCGTCATCCATTCACGTCCCGTAATACCTAATTTGGTGCATGTGAAGCTAGCAAAACGGCCGCGAGTGCATCATATGGGTGGCGTGTATAATCATGTTTTAACACGACACACATCACATGACAATCATGTTTGCACCATTCATATATCTTGGACAAGCACTTATGTGCTGTAATACCAAATTTGGTATATGTTACGCCAGAGAAATGGCCACGAGCGCATCATGAGTGCGGCATGTAGTCATGTTGTTACATGACACGCATATCATGATTTTTATGTCAGGGTCTGTCGCTTGTGTTCGTCGTGCAATCATGTCATACGATGCCAGTTTTGCAACATGCCATGTGAACGAAACCACCGCAAGAGCTGCAGGACCATGCGATGTAAATCATGACATTTATGACATACATATCATAATTTTCATGTTATGACTAGGCATATATCTTCTTCATACAGACATGTTATGCCATACCAAACTTGGTATTGATACCATTATTGAAACGGCGAGGAGAGCAAAAGGTCGTAGGTGGCTAGATAGATAGATAGATAGATAGATAGATAGATAGATAGATAGATAGATAGATAGATAGATAGATAGATAGATAGATAGATAGATAGATAGATAGATAGATAGATAGATAGATAGATAGATAGATAGATAGATAGATAGATAGATAGATAGATAGATACGCTCAGAGTCACCGAAGTTTCTTTTGAAAAGCTTGGCAATTAAAATACAAAAATTAGCGAAAGACGAAAGACAGAATCAAAGAGAACAAGACGCTAAAGTCTGTCTCTGAGTCCAGTTGTCCGCAAAAAGCATAGCAAAGCTTTCAAAGCCTTCTAGGCTGAGGATGGGCTCGGCCAATGACCCAGAATCCTTTGTTTCGACAAAGGCCGATCATCCAGTCTAGCCAGAGCTGCAGTAAGTTCTTGGTTTGGTGCCTTAAAATGGGTGCACTAACATAGAAGGTGTTTGATGGTTTCTTCGCAGCTGCAGTAAGTGCATGAAAAAAGCTGAACATTCCTATAAGATAGGAGTATGCGTTCGTTAAGGCCACTTCAAGCCACAAGTGACATAGAAGGATCTCCTCAGCTCGAGATATCTCTGAGAGAAGACGAAGCTGCAGATCGGGATCCAAGTTATGCAGGCGCACGTTTGTGAATTCTGTCGAGTTCCTCTGTACCAGTGTGAGATAACCTGCAAGCGAATGAAGACTTGTAGCTGGGTCAGCAAAGATTTCTCTAGTGGCGGCATTCTGCGTAACGGGTAGTATGATTCAAAGCATCAGCTATTCTACGCGTTCAATATTTTCGAACTTGCTACGCACCCACTACGTGGCCTTAAGGGAGCACACAAAGTGACATGTGTGCCTTTTGTAATTTGTAGCCGGGCTTAAATCATGTAGTCATTATAATAATCAGAAGTTCTGACGCCAGATGGTATTGTAGGCGTGTGCCACGGATTAATGCAGTGTTAGTGTATGTTGTATTGTGAAGCCTGCATTCAGTAGGCAATTGTACCGCATAAAAGGTATTTTTCTCTGCATTTCAAACAGAGAAAAGTAATTCCATTTTATATACAAGCAGACACAAGTCTATGTGGTATAACACGTGCTTGTCATGCAAATGGCCAGGTTTCGATGCCCACTCAAACATGGATATTTTTTGTTGCTTGTCATTGTCCATTTTTCCTCACAACTAAGGATGCAGGCACCGGAATTTCTGCGAAAAGAGGTCTTTAACGCTAACGCGTTATGTATGCTCTACAATAACTGCAACAAAATATAACAGCGGACACCCGTTACGAAGCAGACACGACGAGCGCAATCATGTGTCCAACCCAACTTAAGTGGCAGTAATGGTCGCGCAGTATTTTAGCCTTGCAGATGACTCTAGTTCCATGCCTCACTTGCTGGTATTGTGGATTACGGCATTGTGGTGGAGGTACTGCAAATAACGAGCAGGCGACATGTTGACGACCCGAAGAACGTAAAGGGCACGAGAAGAGGTTAAAAGAACCGGGCGAAGAAGAGAGAATAGCTCGAAAGTTGTGGTGCGCTTGCGGCCCGCAGCCCTGCGCGCTTGAAATTGTCCATTATAACAGCACTATACAAGCGCAATAGGCTCGCTTACCTGAAATATTCAAAAAATTGTTGAGACACAACCGTGTGCACGGGGGAGGGGGGCGCAAGGTGTAAAAGTCTCCCTTATACATCATCTAACTGGGAGGGTGGGAGGGAGGCTACGACAAATATTCGCTCCATCAACCTGCAGTAAAACATGCGCACGCTTATTTATGAGCGTAGGTGGTTTAGAGGCTCTCTAAGGTCACATCTATCAATGTTCGCTTCATGGATCGTGATGCCTTTAACTGTTACCATGTATCCACCCACCCAACACGGAACTATTTTAAACAAGCTTTCACTCTTTGTTTTTCTCCGAATGCACTAAAACCCACACCACCAAATTTCTGATGACCTCTAACTCCTGGATTTTCGAAGTGAAGTGCGAAATTTTATTAATAAGTGTTATTTCAGGCAACATAACTTCGAGTTTCACGCAACCAATAATATTGGTTGTGAGCAACTATTTATATTTAGAATACGAAGAGCACTACAGGAAAATCTGTTATGAACCCTAAAAAGGGCCGTCTGGACCCGTAGTTTTCCATCGCCAGTATCCGTAACCACTGCAGCGAAAATTAGGGAAAAAATAAACATACAAAAAATCCCAAAGAAAGCTTTGAACCCGTATCCTTGCGTACGACGTCAGTGATCTACCACTGATATACAGCGGTGTTTAAAAGTGACCCTAGACAAGCTTCATGTCAGAGAAGGAGTCATGTTATATGTGTAATAAAGCGTTTCAGAACAGCAAGGGAGCAACCAAGCACTACACAATGCGAATTTTGTAACGAGTAGGTTATCCAATGCTGCAGCTGATTACGAAGGCATAATTGCTTATCGTCGTCAGACACATTATCCACAAAGAAGATCAAGTGGATGTATTTTACCAAGAGCAAAATTATGATGATTTATGACCAAATGGGTAACCTGCAAGTGCGCTTGCAGCAGTTACCAAAACTGTATCAAAAAGGCTTTAGATAGGCCACTCCTTCCGCTTTAGCTGTGACTGTGCTCAGCATTCCGTGGTGGCCTGATTATTTTTTGATCGATATCACAATCTTACGACAGCTTGAATAATTCAGATGGCTGTAAATTTTGTAACTTCATTACGTTACGTTATTTTGTATGCTTCGCAACTACAGTACCATTTTATGAACACTTAGGTTGTGCCTTCAAAAAATTGGCAATTTTCTCCCACATTTAGAATCTTGGACATGTACGTGTAGGAACTAAGTTTGTAATTTGATCAGTAGATCCGGGTGAACGGATAATCACCGTGACATTGACATTACAGGCGCAAAAAATACAGATGGTAGTGAAATTATCATCAGAATCACAAACAATGGTATTTGCAATTACACTAGCAAAAACCATCCGACATATTGAATTATGCTTTGGCAGTGACACTCTGAAATAACCAAAAAGGTAAATAGTGCTATCCTGTTCGCCGGAATACCTGAATTGGGCTGTACACTTGCTCTGACTGATGTCCCCGATAACGAAAAAAAGACCTGAGTGCGAACCACAAAAACAAGACGCGTTGCAAACAAAATATATACCTTGGTGATTTGTCAGAGGACATTAAAGAAGTTATTACAAACGTTAGACTACTATTTTGTCAAACGTCAACCAGAGTAACATCATTTCTCGGAGCTTTCTGACTGCAGATAGAAAAAACGAACGGAAGCTGCTCATTAGGATTCTCGAGTTGACGGGGAGAATTCTACATTTTAGGAAAACGGCATATCGGTTAATCGTTTAGATTAGTTATTCCCTGTCATCTATATCAACTCTTAAAGATGCACCTTAGCTTTTTCTTTTCGGAAAAAGGAAAGTAACAGTGTGAAGGGAACATGAATGACGAAGAAACTAAGACCACGGGACAAGCGTTTCTTCGTTTTTTTCATCGTTAACCATCTAGCTCCCATCAAGCTGTTACTCTTTTTTGAGGGGTTCCTCGAGTAACACTTCGACGAAAGTGTATCGATCTCCAAATGGTGTTAACGCGTCTCTTTAACGAGTCTTACGCGTGGCTTGCAAGGACTCAGGAAAAAAAATTAACGCATACTTCTTATTTTTTCCTTGCAGAATGATCCATGTACAAAATCCCAGAAAGAAGGCTTCGTTCTTTTTCTATTTAAAGTGGAGAATCAAGGCATATTGTAGCACTCTTTAAATTTACACGCTAACTTCCTTCTTTTTTCAATGGCTTCCCAAATAGAGTGTAATGATATGCAAGTCGAGTACACGTGCGGTGTCAAGCAGAATCATATGGCTGGCATGTGATCGAGGATACAGTCGATTGACTTCGTTCAGCATTAGGGTGTAGTGTCAAAGTTCGGGTGCGTGCTGAATCTGAATTTGGGTTGCCACGTTCTATTCTCCCTTTTTGCATGGTCACGTATGTTTGTCAATAATGTGCAGAACAAAAGATAGGGCACGTGGTCAAAGTTCAGACGTGGCCGGTCTGGAGGCGTGCGCTCGCTTCTTTACGACCTGCACACGGATGGCCTGTTTCTACCTAGCGCCGCCATCTCACGGAAGTGCTACAAGCCAACTCGATTCGGCCATTCCAGAGGCTAGCGTGAGCAAGGAGTGCGTTGGTTCCTACCTGATGTTGCACTTCTTGATAAAACTGTCAGTTTATAGGGTCTGCTCGCATTTCTAAGCAAGACATGTTCAGATTCCTGTCTATAGAGAATCTGATAACGTAGAAACTTTCGTGCGTGTACTACACCGAATGAGACATTGTGTGCAGTGACTCATTGTGTTATACCACAATCACCCCTCATCATACCCTCCTCTTTCTTTCCCTTTTCCCCTTACTCCCATGAGGAGTAGCTTTCAAGGCCAACCTCTCCTCCATTTTTTCAATAAACACGTTTTTCTTCTTCTTTCTGATGAGACAAATGCGATGGAAACATGGTATCAACATATGTGACAACTCTGGTCTCGGGAGAGCATTAACGCGGTCATAGCAAAGCATAATTTTTTTGTTTTCTGTGGCTTTACAGAATGAGTCTGAATATTCCTTTTGGCTAACATATACTTTTGTGCGTCGAGTTCAGAAGGCTTGGCCGTAAATCCGTCATCAGCCGATAGAAGAAATGGCAATAACCTTCGTCTTTCTTTTTTTTTTCAAAAAATGTCACTGCAATGTTCCGAAGGACTCGCTGTGCGTTGTTTGTTTGCGTGCGCGCGTTCACTTATTTCAGTTCGACTTCACCTTCTATAGACTCCAAAACGGCATGCTCGGGGTCTCCTCGCTCTGCCTTAATTTCATTTGGTCGGCTTCCTTCTGAAGCTGCTGATTCTTTGCGTGGTTTCGTTGCAAGGGGCACAAAGTACGACACGTATCTTTAAAATACTATTGGCACCGCACCGGGAGTAATCGTTTTTTTTTTAAATTTTGCATTCGCTGATACTGTCACTTGACATGTTACCTTGACATGAATCATGAGATTTTCCCAGAAAATGTTTTTCTTCCACTTCGACCATTTCCGAACGATACAAAATCGGTGAATTGACAATCTGGCATTATTTCCAACCTGCGACTTTAAAAACAGCCCACTACAGTACACTATGCATGATTGCACTGTGCGAACGCTGCACCGGAACACCGAGCACACATGAAAGTTACTTCGAAAAATCAGGCAGGCAAGAAATCGAAAAAAAAACACACTCACTGCGGGAAACTCACTGCGAGAAGTATATTCAAGCGTGGTGCATACGAAGGAAGCAAGGAGGTTCTATAGAACCTCTGGAAGTATGCCTGCTGATACTCAAAATGAAGGGGAATGCGACCTATGCTCGCCTCTTTCATATATGTGCTTGTGTCTGAGTCGGCAGGTTACCAGAGAATATATAAGAAAGTTGATATAGTTAGAGCTAAAGTTACAAAACTGAGGAAGCTTAGTCAAGTGGGAGTCACCAGTAATTTTTCTAGAGTAATTGAATTCTAAGCAATTTACAGGTGGAACCAAAACCGAAGCACCGATGTTGCGTGCAACCGACAAACTCTAGGACACGTACCTCAAATGCACCGTTTATAAGAACGATTGCAGTGGCGTTAGTTCTGCATAATAATTATCAAATTACGTTGGCGACGTGTTTTGTCATGAGAAGCCCAGCCTTCAGAACATAGAAACGAGGTAGGTCGATGTATGATATAACGCCACTCACTCATTTGGACGACTTCGTCTATCGGCATTTAGTTTTATCGGCAAGATAGAACGGATTTCAAAGAACTCTCATCTTGTTTTATACGCAATTGCTAATTTTCGACACTACATTCTATTGAAGCTACGTCAAGAAGGTAGATACTAACAGGTTTTTGCAGATGCGCTCGGAAAGCAGGAAAAATCGATTGCAAGGCTGCAGTCTGGTTGTCTGCTCTATTTTGTCGAAGCAGCATTCTTCAGAGCAAATGGAACAGAGGTGGTCACCGTCTGTAGCCCTCCAGCTATTCCTTCGAACAGCACGTTTCCAGGCACAACGCAGCGCACTGTCTTTCAGAAATATGTAACACGGATAATGACGGCATGGAATAATAATGCTCTACGTTTGTGAAATCCTCAATAAACATGCACCAAATTCGATATTCACTCGCCAAAAAATATGCATTCATGCCGTCAGCCTTGCCTTGTAAGACAACACCAGAACACTTGGAATTCAAAGGGCATTCAGACGTCCTACTCGTTCGGTTTTTTTATACGTACAGCCATAGGCCGCAATTGCTTCGTCTATAAACTTGGAACTCATAGACAACGTCGGGTCAGCGAGCATTTAATGCCTCAAGTTACCTTCCATACAGCTATATGCATGTAATACACGCATGCGCACCTTTCATATTGTTTCTAATTTAACAGCACATGCGAAAAAAGAGGCAATCATCAGCGAACGAAGCGAGAATACTTACACGCGAAAAGCTATCCCAGGCGTCTTCTTGATGCGATTTGTGCATCGATAAGCGACACACGAAGTCACCATGGCCTTGTAAGATCTTCAGCTGCTTTACAAAAGCACGTTACAGTCTCCAAAGGCCACTGCGATGGCGGAGCTACGAAGCGCACTTTGTCGTCTGCTTCCGAGTCTTGCCTTTTCTAATATGGCGGCGACCGGCGTCACTTATCGGGGTGCACCTACACTCCAAAAGACATAGTATATAACCTCCTTGGTTTAACGGTGACAGGTTGCCTAGAAGCATATACGCTACGACGGCTACGATGCACATCGCATGATGATTTCGCATTGTAGCAAGCAATCCGGTTGTCACAAGGTACCGTCGAGACATCAAAACAAACCTTCGATAACGAGACTTACTGAAAAATACGGCCGCTCTCTCACTCTTCGCGTGAGATGAGAATGTAAAAAAGGTAGTCGATACCTTGGACGGCCAATTACCGGCCAGTTAACACGTAGATAAACGGCTGGCCGTGGTTTCGAACATGAAGAAGAACTTGAGGGGGAAAAATAAATCTGGCACCCTTGTCGTCCTCTCGTTATTTCCACGTATTTCTGTGCAATTTTCATGTGCTGTACTTAACTCAGTTTGGCTGAGGTCCCGCAGGTTAGGGACGGGCAGGGACCGCGAAGAAAATAAATCGCAGCATATAGAGGAAAAGAATTATGGCGTGCTGACGAAGCCCCGGGCATCATTACCCCCGAACATACTTACTTTCTCTCTTTCTTTCTTTATTTCTTTTTTCTTTCTTTCTTTCCCCCTCCCTTTTTTCTTCCTTTCTTTTTCTTTTTTTCTTTCTTTCTTTCCTTTCATAACGAAGTGCACTCCGTGACCATGCGAGAGCGAGAGCCGGGATCGAGCACGTTTTATGGGCCTCCCAACCTCTGCCAGGGGGCGCTAAGCTGCGCACGTTTCGCCACCATTCTAAAAATTTTAGCCAGTCGCTCGGTACCCCGCTCTCACCTTCTGCCTGCACTATCTCAGCCCGTTCACGCGCTCTGCACGCGCTGCTCTTTAGTCGCCCTGCACGTGCGACGTCACCTGTGACTTGCTCCGAAGGCTTAAAAAATATAAAAACGTTCTCACGGCGTGAATCTTATCAGAACCGAAAGTAATTATTTGACAACCTTTGCAGAAAAGCAAGTCAAACACGGTGTCTTTGAGCGAGAGCTATGTGAACGTCGACGGTGAACAGCTGCCATTCTATGACAATAAAAGTGGGGCGACGGCGCGAACCCTGTATGTATGTTAGCGGTAAAACGCCCAGTTGCTGCGGTATTCGTGTCTTCTCTAAGCTGCCGGCAAACTAACACCGCGCTTTCGCTTGCATTTGTATAGAGTGATCGGATTTCTATTGCTTGAATGTAAAGTTTGCCACTCGGCTTCCAATTTGTTGGGAGGTCATTGTGAAGAGACTTGTCTACGTCGGCCCTGTTCAGTCCCTGGCACAATTTTAATGCCGTTTGTTCAGTTTCATAAGAATTTCACTTTTGCCGAAGATTTCATGAGATGTTAACAAGGTCACATCGTAAGTTCAATTACACCTTTGATTTTCGCAGCTCCAATGAAAGTATATTGATTCGCACAAAAAAGTATTTTGTGCCCACTAGACCATGCATGTTTCGTTTGGGATAATACCCACACCTTATCACGCAGCGCGTGCAATGATTCGAACGGCGCTTTGGTTGTTTTGACAGCTAGTTTGGTCTTCGTCATATATACAATACCCAGTAGGATCGAGCATGAATTTATGTTGCACAGGAGGTTGCCAATCAAACATTTTTTTTGCAGCCTTGGTTTTTTTAAACTCGTTTTCTTAGCTGCAGCTGTATATCGCCCGTGGCTCAGGTGGATGCATTGATATCATTTGATCTTATATGTGAGGTTTAACGTCCCAGCACCATCATACGATTATGAGAGATGACGTAGTGGAGGGCTCCGGAAATTTCGACCATCTGGGGCTCTTTAACGTGCACCCAATTCTGAGCACATGGGCCTACAGCATTTCCGCCTCCATCGGAAATGCTGCCGCCACAGCTGGTATTTAGTCTAGCGTCCTGCGGATCAGCAGCCGAGTACCTTAGCCACTATAGACCAACGTGGCGGGGTGCTCAGGTGGATGCAAAATTATAGGCAAAACCACTTGGCAAAACCATGATGACATGAGGAGGCACGCCGTGGTTTGAAACTTCAGATTGATTTAGGACACCTGAGGTTTCTTGTTTTTTTAACGTGCACCTAAATATATTCGAAGTGTATACGGTGTTACGACAACGGACAGAGTGTGCAAAAACAGCGAGCGTCACTTCTTCTTACATTAAGTGTCATACCTCCGTACACGTGAAATATGCAGCACCAACACACCCATCTGTCATTCTTGCACCAAAGTCTGAGTGAAATATTACTGCGTTTCGATCCCTTGCTAATGCAGCTGGCGTATGCGGGAATCCAACTAATAACTTCAATCCAAGCATCACAACTACTCATCATGCTATCGTAACGATGGGTGTTGCTTGCAAGACCTGTACGTAAGAACGCTCAGCGCGAACCCGCAGCACAAATCTGTTTACACTGAGTGGGGACGAGATGTTCACAGCCATCAGCTGAATAAAACAATTGCAGGGCTTACAGTACGGTATTTGTATTTTAATTGTATTAGACTTGCAAATTGCACCACTTGTGCACCACTTGTGCACTACCAATGGTTGTCTCGGAAAGCCAGAGCTCTCTCGCAAAATGTACAAAGGTTGCCTATTTTCCGTGTTTTTAGTTTACAAACACGCTTTGTTGTTTTGTGAGTCCGGCCATCGCATTTCTTTCAGTTAATTAATAGTTTGAAGTACTTTGCATGACTAACAAAGTATTTGAAAGTAACAAGACCGCGGAGCATCTGCGAACTGCCATAATCCACTATTGACGCCTTTGCTTCTCTCACAGCTTGCACTGGAAACGGGAGAACTTGACGGGCAGTTTTCAAGTCTTCGTCATGTTAAACATTTGTAGCAGCTAACAATGCAGCAGTAGTGCGTGACTGCTTTCCAGAATGACAGAGGAGCACTGCCCATAGCTTGCGAAATGCTAGATAAGCGCTCGAAGGAACACGTTTCGCGTGCGCGAAATGAGAAAACCCAACATGCGCGGCCCGTCCGAGCGACCGGTGCTTCGCCCTGTTTCCGCAAGGGCGTTTAATGGCGCTGTGCAAACTTGAGCCTGTCTTCCCTATAGCTCTTCGATTGCTGGAGCAAAAGAAACAGCATGCCACAAGCGCATCAGCGTTCTTCCTTAGGGAGTTTTAGAATAGCGCACCGCGAGCCCTTGCGGTGCGGTCGCTGCCACTGCGCATGCTTCATAACGCGAGTCGGCAGTCGCGTTCGCGTACCGCACGCAAAAAATCCGAAATTGCGTGCGGTAATGACGGCCCGCTTGTGGTCCGCAAGCGTTGATTTCGAGGCTACGGGCTGTGATGGCGGCCCGCATGTGACATGCAAGCGCTCTTTTCGAGACTACAGCTTCGCTGCAATTGTACGTTGCGGATCGCAGCTGGGTAAACGCTATTCTGAACTCATATGGCGCCCGCTACGCCCGCAACGCCCGCAGCGCTTGCAAACAGTATTTTAAAACTCCCTCTTATCATTATCTACATACGATTGCCGCGCTTGCGGCCAACGAAAGCTCTACCAAAGGTGCTTCGACCTTAAAACGGTAACGCATAGCGCGTGGACGAATCATAGAGTGCAACCTTCATCATGTGAGTTAGAGGAGATCTCCACTTGCTGCCTCGGTATCGACGATGACCCAAAATGCACTAGAGCCCAAGGCCATGGTACACTGGACATCAATGTATAAACGCGCACATATGCGTTTCGTTTAGCGTGCGGGGAGAATGATATATATATATATATATATATATATATATATATATATATATATATATATATATATATATATATAAATATATATATATATATATATATATATATTGTTAAAGCGTTTATTAGTTGGCAACGAGCGAGAATATACAATGGCGACAATCACAGCCAAACACGGGCTCTCAGCGCGAGCGGCGTCCTTGTTGGGTAGCCCCACTAGGAGGTACTCAAGAGTTCGACCCATTTCAGAGTTCGAAGGTTTCGCTACAATTACCCCGGGGTCGAAGAGGGAGCCGCCTGGTGACCTAACAGCTTGTTACTACGAGCGCGTCATAATAAGCCTTCAGGCGCTCCACATTAAGTCTTCAGGCGCTCCACACGGCGGCGCATGTCCGAACATTGTTCAACGGGTTCGATCAGATAGTTGACGGGTGAGGTGCGCTCAATGACACGGTAGGGGACTTCGTATTTGGGACGTAGTTTGGAAGAGAGGCCAGCTACAGAGGTCGGGATCGAGATCCATACAAACGCAGCAGGAAGGAACGTGGGCTCAGAAGTGGTGGAGCCATCACGAATACTCTTCTGCCGCTCTTGCTCTTGCGTCGTAAAAGTCTTGGCAAGCTCGCGACACTCTCCAGCAAGCCTGGCTGTCTCGGAAATAGGTGTACACTCAGATGAATCCGGCGTGTACGGGAGTATCGTGTCGATGGTGTGTGACGGGTGCCTTCCGTACAGCAAGTAGAAAGGTGAAAAACCAGTCGTGCACTGAGGGGCAGTGTTGTAGGCGTAGGTGACGAAAGGCAGTATATTATCCCAATTAGTGTGGTTGGCAGCGACGTACATAGAAAGCATGTCGCCTAGGGTGCGATTAAAGCGTTCGATGAGGCCATTCGTGTGTGGGTGGTAAGCAGTAATTTTGCGGTGGACAGAATGGCACTCCGTCAGAATGGCTTCGACGACTTCCGATGAGAAGACACGGCCTCGATCGCTGAGAAGCTCTTGGGGTGGTCCGTGGCGCAGTATGAATCGATGCAGCAGGAAGTACGCAACATCGCGTGCAGTAGCCGCAGGGAGAGCGGCGGTTTCGGCGTATCGCGTTAAATGGTCAACGGCAGCGATGGTCCAGCGGTTACCAGCCGATGTCAGAGGAAGTGGTCCATACAAATCGATACCTACGCGCCCAAAGGGACGGTAAAGGCTAGGTAACGGTTGCAGACCGGCGTGCGACATGTGGGCTGACGGTTTACGGCGTTGGCAAGTGAGGCAAGAGTGAACGAACTGCTGCACATAGCGGTACTTCCCGCGCCAGAAGTAGCGTTGTCGAATGCAGTGGTAAGTTTTGAATACCCCAGAGTGCGCACATTGCGGATCAGAATGGAAAGATTCACATATCTCTAACCGCAGACTGCGGGGTATGACGAGTAAACACTGCCGGCCATCAGAGTCGTAATTGCGTCGGTGTAGGAGGCCATCACGGATGGCGAAATGGGGAGCTCGACGACGCAAGGCACGCGTGGATGGTGTTGCGGACGGATCAGAGAGCAAGTCGATCAGCGGGGCGATCCAATTATCCTTTCGCTGTTCGGTAGCGAGGATGTCAACATCGATGGCAGATACAGCAATTGAGGTTACTGAGCAGGGCACGCCGTCTTGAGGTAGAGGGGAGCGTGAGAGGGCATCAGCGTCAGCATGCTGGCGTCCGTTGCGGCACAGCACACGGATGTCATAGTCTTGTAAGCGAAGAACCCAACGGGCGAGATGGCCTGAGAGATCCTTCAATGATGAAAGCCAGCATAGTGCATGATGGTCGGTGACGACATCGAATGGGCGACCATACAAATAAGGTCGAAACTTTGTAAGAGCCCAGACGATCGCCAGGCACTCTTTCTCCGTGACGGTGTAGTTTGTCTCTGCTCTCGTGAGTGTACGGCTTGCATATGCTACGACATATTCAGGGAATCCGGGTTTTCGCTGCGCCAGGACAGCGCCGAGGCGTACACTGCTGGCGTCTGTGTGCACCTCCGTTGGGGCTGTAGGGTCGTAGTGGCGTAGAATTGGAGGCGACGTCAACAAATGGCAGAGCTTCGCGAACGCGTCGTCGCACTCGGATGACCAGGAATTGAGGGGCCCGTTACTTCCAAGGAGCTTTGTCAGCGGTGATATGATCGTGGCAAAGTTTCGTATGAAGCGTCAAAAGTATGAGCACAGGCCCATGAAACTACGCAGTTCTTTGACAGATCCAGGTTTGGGGAATTCGGCCACGGCCTGAAGCTTGGCAGGATCAGGAAGAATGCCATCTTTGGACACGACGTATCCCAGTATAGTGAGTTGCCGTGCTGCAAAGCGGCACTTTTTCAGATTTAGTTGCAAGCCGGCATTGCTCACACATGCGAAAACTTCTTTCAGACATTGGAGATGCGTGGAGAAATCCGGAGCAAAGACAATGACATCGCCGAGGTAAAACAAGCACGTGTACCATTTCAAGTTGCGCAGAACGGTGTCCATCATGCGCTCAAAGGTCGCAGGTGCATTACATAGACCAAACGGCATGACGTTGAACTCGTACAAGCCGTCTGGCGTGACGAAGGCGGTCTTTGGTCGAGCGTCCTCAGCCATGGGTACTTGCCAGTATCCCGAGCGCAGATCGAGAGAAGAAAAAAAAACGGCTCCATGAAGGCTGTCGATTGCGTCATTAATGTGTGGCAGTGGATAAACATCCTTGCGAGTGATCTTATTGACCCGTCTGTAGTCCACACAGAAGCGCACAGAACCGTCTTTCTTCACAACAAGAACACCAGGAGACGCCCATGGATGATGATGATGATGAAAAACATTTATTGTCCATGGACTGTCCGAGGGCCGAATAACGTCGCGTCGGAGCATATCATCAACCTGATCATTATTTACTCGACGTTCAGCAGGCGACACGCGATATGGACGTTGCCGTAAAGGTGTATGGGCACCAGTGTCGATGCGATGCGTAACAACAGACGTGCGACCGAGAGAACTTCGCCCGACATCGAAAGGAGAACGATATTTTCGCAACAGGTCCAGAAGTTGGGAACGCTGTCCGGCCGTAAGGTTGTCAGCGATGGAGGGGCCAAATACATCAGCAGATGACGAATCAGAAGTGGAGACAGCATTGGTGGCACACGACCTGGGACCGCGCGTGTCAACGGGTACGTCCAGGACTTGTGTGTCGTCGACTGGTTCCACTCTGCCGAGACATTCCCCTCGAAGCAAGGTAACAGCGTACGAGGATGGGTTGGTTACGAAAATAGCAGCGTTGCCCTGGTTGACCTGCACGGTCGCGAAAGGTATTAGCAGCCTTTTCCTGCTGCAAGCGAGGTCAGATGGCGAAACAAGTGCAATGGTGTCGGAGAGACCGGCGCAGTAGACAGACACAGCCGTCGTCGAGTTTGGAGGCACTGTTGTATCGTCTTTCGTTAGAATCTTGCTCAGTGTCGAATACTGTCTTCTGGCGTCAAATGCGAGAAGGGTGAAAGCTCAATTTCGGTGGCGGCACAATAGATGACGGCGTCATGGCGGGAGAGAAAGTTCCATCCCAGGATGACGTCATGAGAGCATGCCGGAATGATGATGAACTGGGCGACATACAGAACGTCCTGGATGACAACGCGAGCTGTGCACCCTGCTGTAGGATGAATACGGTGCAAACTTACAGTACGGAGGAATAACCCAGAAAGTGGCGTCGTCACTTTTCGAAGTAAGCTGCAAAGTTTTTCGTCCATAACTAATACTGCAGCTCCAGTGTCAATAAGAGCCGATGCACAAACGCCGTCCACAAGCACGTCAATGACATTCGAGGGGCTGCTCTGAGGGCTTTCACATTGCGATAGCGTCGCAGTCCTTGCCTCGGGGACTGCGACGACTAGTTTTCCCGCTCATGAGCAGCCGCACTTGGACGCATGGGGGACAGGGAACGACGTCGTGGAAACGGCGATCTTCGAGATGGACCTGGGTGAGATCGAGGTGGCATAGACGGCGGTTCTTTGCGTTAAGGACGGCTGAGTTGGCCAGCAACAGGTGAAGAAATTGGAGTTGGCTGTACGCGATAGAAATAACGGGCCACGTGACTGGCATAACCGCAGGCAAAGCAGATGGGCCGGTAGTCGGGTGTGCGCCATCTGTTCACCGGGGTAGGTCTCACCCATGTCGCAAGGGCCGATGGACGGAACGGTGGCTGCATGGTGGACTGAAGCTGAGGCGGAGGGGTTACGTCAACATACGTAGCGGGCACACCCGCTGCAAAGGACGGAGGTCGAGCGGTAGCTTCAGCGTAAGTCAGAGGGGCGGGTGCTGGAACGACTTGGGGCGGCCTGGCGACCACTTGCGCGTAACTGAGGGGCGCAGGAGCCGGAGGCTGTGGGAGGTGGTACGCAGGCATTACCTCCGCTATTTCCTGTTCAATCGCTCGACGGATGGGAGGGAGAAGCGTAGTAGGCGATTGTTGAACAGTCGGTTGGTGGGCAAAGAGCAGGAGCGAGAACTGACGCGCGATTTCCTCACGGATGAAGGACTTCAGATCTGCCATCAACGCCACTTGGTCACAACTGCCCTCCAAGCCAGCAAGCGTTGCGGCTAGTGGTGGGGAGCGTCGGGTCATCGAACGCTGCCGGCGGAGCTCCTCGTAGCTCTGGCACAGTGTGATGACCTCAGCCACTGTGCCAGGGTTTTGGGCGAGCAGCATCGTGAAGGCATTATCGTCAATGCCTTTCATGATGTTTCGGATCTTGTCAGACTCAGACATGGTGGGATTAGATTTGTTGAATAGGTCCAAGACGTCTTCAATATAGCTGGTGAATGGCTCACCAGCCTCCTGAGCACGTTCACGTAAGCGCTGCTCGGCTTGCAGCTTGCGAACAGCAGGGCGGCTGAAGACGTTGATGATTGCGGTGTTAAAATCGGACCAGGTGACAAAATCGGACGCGTGGTTGTTGTACCACAAACTGGCAACACCCGTAAGGTAGAATACGAAGTTGGTCAGCTTACCGTCCTCGTCCCATTTGTTGGGGACGCTCACGCGCTCGTAAATGGCGATCCAGTCCTCCACGTCAGTGCCATCAGCGCCAGTGAAGATGGGTGGATCGCGGATTCTGGGGACACCGGGACAAGGGGGTGGCATTGAAGGAGGCATTTGCTGAGAAGTGTCGTGGTACATAGTAGATGGCAGGGTACGTGATCGTAGCTCCAAAGGCATAGACGGGAATCGCAGCACCCTCCACCAAATTGTCAAGGCGTTTATTAGCCGGCAACGAGCGAGAATATACAATGGCGACAGCCACAGCCAAGCACGGGCTCTCAGCGCGAGCGGCGTCCTTGTTGGGTAGTACCACTAGGAGGTACTCAAGAGTTCGACCCATCTCATAGTTCGGAGGCTTCGCTACAATATATATATATATATATATATATATATATATATATATATATATATATATATATATATATATATATATATATATATATATATATATATATGTTTATATACCTATCTATCTATCTATCTGTCTAGCCGCCTACGACATTTAGCTCTCCGGGCCGTTTCGATAATGGCAAAGATGCCTTACTTAGTATGGCGTACCATGACTGTATTAGGAACATATTTGTCTAGTCATAACATGAAAACCGAGACATGTGTATCATATAATGTCATGATTTAGATCTCAAGGTCTTGCAGCCCTTGCGGTGGTTTCGTTCGCATGGCATGTTGAAAAACTTGTAAGGTATGACATGATTCAATGGCAAACACCTACGACAGACCCTTACATTAAAACCATGAGATGCGTGTAATGTAACAACATAACTACATCCCACGCTCAAGATGCGCTCACGGCCGTTTTGCTAGCGTCACATATACCAAATTTCGTATTACGGTACGTGAATACATGACGAAAGTATGTGAGTGGTGCAAACATGATAATCATGAGATGCATGTTATTTAACAACATGACTACATGCCCCGCTCATGATGCGCTGGCGGCCGTTTCGCTAGCTTCATTTATACCAAATTTCGTATTACGGGACGTGAATGGATGACGAAGGCATGATATTGGTGCAAACATGATAAACATTAAATGCGTATCATGTAACAACATGACAACATGCTCCGCTCATGATACGCTCGCAGCCGTTTCGCCAGCTTGACATGTACCAAACTTGGTATTTGGCGACGCGAACAGACGACATAGGTAGACGACACATAAAATATGATAATCACGACTTGTGTGTCGTGTAACAACATGACTACATGCCACACTTATGATGCGCTCGCAGCCATTTTGCTAATTTCACTTATGCCGAATTTGGTACTACGTCACGCCAATCGATCACGATGGTATGTGACTGATGCAAACATAATAATCATGAGATGCGTGTCATGTGAGAACATGACTCCTTGCCACCGCCAAAGCGCCAATACATTTCGATATGACGCTGTGCGCGTGCTCGCCGGCGTTCATTTCGTCGCGTCATGCCGCCATTGCCACGCCAAGCTCCGGTCCTGCCATATATATGCACGCGCGCCGTGCTGCGTTGCTTTGATGCATGCGCGTTCCAGCGCATCCGGCGTCCCTCCGTCAAGAAAAGAGGGAGACGCAGTGTTGTCTAGGTAACGCATCGGCGCGAAATATAGGATGTAGCATTTGGCGCCGGTTGCCGTGGGGCCACGCCGACGAAAGCTGGTCACGCCGGGCGTCAGACTATTGAGTGCTCGAGTTTTCTGAACGTTGCATAGCGGTGCCCAGCGTGCGCGTGCGTTAACGCTACATTGGAGTATATTAAGCCCTTCATGATGCACTCATGTCTGTTTTTCTTGCTTCACACATACCAAATTCGGTGTTACGTGACGTCAATGAATGACTGGTGCAAACATAATAACCCTGACATGTGTGTCATGTAAGAACATGACAGCATACCATGCTCATAGCATGCTCGCGGCCGTTTCGCTAGCTACACATATACTAAATTTGGTATCACGTAAAGTCAATAGATGACGAAGGTAAACGACACATCTGAATATGATAATCATGACACGGAAGTCGCGTACAGCATCTTTTACCTCCCTCTCATAACGTTGTGCTGATTTTAAAGTGACATATGAACATTTCTCAATAATGCTTCGCATATCGTCGATTCCCGCTGTACGTGGGATCTGCCAATTTTTTCGCCGAGGTTTCTCCCTGCTTTCACAACAGCATTCGAAGTACTGTACTATCGCGTCCAATACAAGCTACACCACGCGAGCGCGTGGCCGAGCGCGGTCCAAGCTTGTAAAGTAGCGCCGAATGTGACATATTTTTGAGTTATCGGAAATTGTTTGGCTGATCCTTTGAATGTACATCATCCCCACATGCTTGCTTTCACCCTCTCTCTTCTTTGTTTGGAAGAACCTTTTGCGCTTCGTTTTGTTCGCTGATTCTACCTTTACTGAAAAAAAAAATTGAGCACAATGCAGCGACTTCACCGCCCATGTCGTGCGAATCTTATGAAAGATGGAGCGTTAATGTCGTGCAGGAATGGAGGTGAAAGTACTGTTTTACTTCAATTGGGTACTTTCAATTTACGTCAATCTTTTCGAGAAAATAAACACCCGGTGATGACTCGGGCTGTGCAGTATTTTCATCAAATATTTTTTAGCACAGCTGTGCTCTCAAATACCTATATTCGCGACTTCCTAACAAACCGACAAGCTGTAAACAATGTGGGCGCACTCACATCATCTGAGATACCCATAGGAAGTGCAGGAACTCCATAGGCTCCGTAATATCTCCCAAGTTATTCAACTTAGCTCTCCTCGGTTTGCCCTCAAAACTGTCCATGATTCTCGGGATTCATCACAGCATATATGCTGACGATATTACTCTCTGGATATGTGATGCAAGCAAAGGCTCTATAGCCTTTTTTTGAAAGTCGACGTCAAATTATTTTTTCATGTTTTGTGCTCTGCGGATTTTTGTAATGCCAAGGGAAAAGGAGTAGGAGCGTCGTCAAGCTGCTAACATAGCAGCTTTTTGCTCTTATCCTTGCGTTTTCTTTTTCGCAACTCTGTGAAGAAAATTCTCAATAAAACTGAAACTGAAAAACTGAAACAGAAGAACGGTTACAAGGAGCGGTAAACGTAGTGGAGCAATACCTACCTGGAACAGGGCTTTCGTTCAACGGAGAAGTCCGAGCTCCTCTTATACCGCTCCAAACTCAGAGGCAGACCACCCAAACAGTTTAGTACAACACGCTCATACACAGACATTACCCTGAAGACAGCTGATGGACGCGTCATACCGAAAGTCGATAAAATACGGGTTTTAAGACTTTTGGTTGAAAGCAAAGGCACAAATGGTGAGACAATCTGCAAATTAGAAGCCAAAGTTGCGCAAACGATGCGACTCTATAAAAAAGTGAGTAATAAACATCAAGGCATGAAGGAATGCAGTATTCTCCGGCTTATCCACTCCTTTGTGCTCAGCCACATTACCTATGTCACTGCCTACCATCGATGGTTCGCGGCGGAAAGAGCTAAACTCAACGCACTCATCGGACGAGTTTACAAACAGGCGCTAAGGCTTCGGCACAGTACCAGTGAGGAACTCCTTCTTAAACTAGGCATTCATAACACAGTTGAAGAAATAATTGAAGCGCAACAGATCTCGCAGTATGAGCGCTCGAGCAATACGAAATCAGGTCGCCAAATTCTCGACAGTCCCGGCATTTCATACCACGCAAAGCATGGTATGGAATGCGACATACCACGCGAAATCCGCACTAAACTCGCGATACCATCATTGCCAAAGAATATGCACCCTGATCACAACAAAGGTAGAAGAATCTGTAGAGCGAAAATTATTCTCCGAACTTATGGAAGCAATAAGTAGGTGGTCTTCGTCGATGCAGCGCGCTATCGAAACTATCGCCGTTTTGCTTCTGCGGTTGTAGACCATACGCAAAAATGCATAACCAGCGCTTCAATCAATACAAATCACGTGGATACAGCAGAGGAGGTCGCTATCGCGCTCGCCATAGCTCATAACGATGCCCAGTATATTATCAGTGATTCACAAACAGCAGTCCGAAATTTCGCAAATGGTAGGATTTCTCCAGTGGCGCTGAAAGTCCTTACAAAAGCGAAAGCCCGCTCTGGTGACCAAATTGCATGAGTTCTCTGGTTTCCCGCCCACACACCCGTCGACCACACAAAGGCCAATCTTAACAAGGTGGCGCACGACGTGGCTCGAGGTCTCACGTCCGGGGAACGTCAGTGGGTGACATCACTCGTACGGACTCTCTTGTGGAGGAGTGGGAGTGGGGAATAGGCTTACCAAATTCAACGACATTATCCAACAATATAGATTTCAACGACGGGAATACTCCCCGCCTCACCCCAAGCTTAACCAGGCCCAGTCCGTTCAAAGGCGGCAATTACAAACAGGCACCTACACTAATCCCATAATTAGGAAACACATTTACCCCGAATTGTATATGACCTATTCGTGTAGTAATAGGGCCACATTAGCGCATATTTTCTGGGAGTGTCCTGCACTAATTGGCAAAACGAGAGACGCGGCCTCCAATGAGGACCTACGGGAGCGTTGGCGGACCGCACTGCTCAGCTCAGGACTAGATAATCAACTCTGGACGATCCAGAAGGCCAAACAAGCTGCTGAGAGACATGGTCTCTCAACCAGCTCCTAGGTGGGAATACAGCCCGGTAACCTGCAGGAAGTGAATAAAGTTGTTCACTCACTTACTGTGCTGCTGTTAAAACCGTTTCGGTGATAGCTAGCAGCATTTATTCTATGGGGGCGGCATCTGTTACTTTGCTTGTTTACAACTACGCTGATAATGCGTTTCAATAACACTAGTCAGGAACATGTACCACTCGCCAAACAGTTCGCCAAGAAAATGGGGAGTCAGAAAGCGCTTTTCATGGATGCGTCAACGTGAGATCGTGTTCAGTGTTCTCGAATAATAAACTTACCTGGCGTTCAAAAAATAATTGTGTGGTCATTAAAAGAGAGCAATACACTGCTCGAAAAGAAAAGGTGACTGATATATAGGTGATAAAAACTGCTCTGCTGCTTTTCTATTTTTTCTTCTTTTCTAATATCTATTGAGTGGTGCTTCAAATGGCGAAGGAAAGTAAATTTCTCGCAGTCAAAAAACTTTGGAACACATTACCACGAGTACTGTAAGAAGGCAGAAAGGTGCACAAAAATAAAACAAAATGAAGTTGCACTAAGACGATAACATGAGACGCAACTACATAGAAATTTCTATTCCGGCCAGTAACTTCGTCAATGCTGTTTGGCTGTGGACCCATTGCTGAACGGCTGCTGATGAAGCGATGACGCCTTGGCACTGATAGTATTAAGATGCAAGAGTGCGACTGACGTGAAAGCAGATGAAGCGGTCGCCACGCGTTAGTAGCGGGTCATGGCCCCTTGCACTGCAATCACATCCTGCATTTTGGACGGTAGTGACGCACACGAATTGTCAATGAAATTGCGTTAATTTTGAAGGCGTATCCATTCTTTCTCGGCAGTGCTCCATATCTCATCGGCAGATGAACTGTGTACCCTTTTTCACACAGCCTGACCCTCATTCTGCCCCATACGGCCTCAATGATGTTGAGGCCTGCCTCTTTAGACACCCACTTAGGACACCGCACCCCTCGCATGCTAAGGAGTTCTTCAAGAACTTTTGCAGTGTGAACAGGTGACAAGTCTTGCTGAAACAGGAAGCTCCGTCAGGAAAAGGCCCGTCCAACGCGTAAAGTATTATGACATAATAAAGGATATCGCAGTACTTTACAGGTGTAAGGTGTCCCTCAATGCGATGCAAAACACCAAGCCCATCACGGGACATAGCGCCCCGAAAATTCACAGCCGTAGCGGGCAATGAGAAGGTGACACACACGTCACTTTTGGTCCCAGCCAGTGGGGAACGTGGACTCGTCAGAAAAAAAGTACTGTTTTCGAGTTGACCGTGACCCAGGACGCGCCGTCCTGTTAGACAAGGAGAGGCGCGGCTTCTGAGACGCAACGTAGCTCTTCAGTTTACCTTCCGCTAGCCGTCGGTTTATTGTTGACGCACTTGCAGACACTCCAGATGCCACAGCGATCTCTCTGGCAGTACTGAAGTGGCTTGCCTTCATGGCGTCGCGGATGTTGGCGTCTTGAGCAGTGGTGGTTGTACGAGGGTGCCGTTTATGTGGAGCGTCGCTGATGCGGCCTTATTTTTTATAAGCTTGTATTATGCGATTTACGGTCTTACGAAACCTCCCCCTCATCCCTGCTATTCGGCGTCGAGTGTACTGCTTCTGGGATAATTCAACTATACGCAGGCGCTCACTGTTAGGCACTCGGGCCATTTAACAATGTGATGAAGCTTTCCAGTGTTTCACAGTGTGCGCTAGACACCGCTACTTTCACGTAATACGGTAAGTGGCGCATTAGTGTAGAATTTCCAATTCAATAAAACGAAGCAAACAAAAAGAGCAAGGCTAGATATTACGTGTTTTGTGGAGCTCGGCTTATCGAGCACAAAATCTGGTCTTCAAGACACGGTGGCAGTTATCATTTTTGAAGCTGATATCACTGCAGGGTCAAACGAGGGCGATCGTGAAGCAAATGGGGGCGATATGCATTCGCACCAACAGCCAAGTCCTCTCCCGATAACTCAAAAGTATGTCCCATTCGGCGCTACTGTACAAGCTTGCAGCGCGCTCGGCCACGCGCTCGCGTGGTGTAACTCATACTGGGCGCGATAGCACGCCTTTCTGGCTTACTTCCGTGCGTGCAGAAACGCGGAGCAATGTAAACGATGTAACCATACACAAACATAGGCCAAAGAGCGGGTGCGTCGGTGTTATTTTCGCGCGGAATTGTCTCGGTCATGTGTTCGAACTATAGTACCGTAGAGAGCTCCACGAGCAAATGCAAGATTAAGCACGGGAAGAAGTTTGTTCTGTGTGCAAGAGGGACTGTTCACAGTATACGTTTGTTTCGTGGGCAAAAGTATGGAGGTCAGACGGGCATGTGCCTTACTATAAGTCTACAGGAACATAGCCACAAAGTGAGGAGTGTAGGAAGGAATAGTGTATTTTGGGCTCCCTTTGTTCTTGACGTGGGGGCGAGCCATTGTTTTAAAAGACAACAGTTCTCACGTCCCAGTCTAACCAAGGCACTAAATTCATATTTGAAGCGGCAACAACAGCTCAAGGCAGCTGCATCAGTAAACCGCCCATTGTTTTCACAGAAAAACAATTGCCGTATTTGGATTCTTCAGCACGTGGTGTTCCAGGGTGATCACCTGGTTTCTGGGAGCCTCTGTTTGTTGATTTTCTTTGCCTGTGTTCTTTGAAAAGGAATATATATATATATGAGCTTTAACACACGATAATGCCAAGGAAAGTATAGGGGAAGACATTAGACCAAATTGTAATGTAAATATGAAGCAAAGTGGGTGAAAAGATAACTTGTCATGGGCATCTTGTCTTTTCACCCACTTTGCTTCATATTCACATTACAATTCGTTCTAATGTCTTCCCCTATACTTTCCTTGGCATTATTGTCTGTTAGAGCTCATTAATATTGTGTAAAACACAGAAAAACGAGCCGTTAAATATACACTTCTTTTCCAAACATATATATATATATATATATATATATATATATATATATATATATATATATATATATATATATATAAGTGATTGTTTGCCATGAAGCGAAGTATTCCTCACATTGAAAAAAACGCCAGACCCGCGCAGAAGGCGACAGCTAGAAGAGCGGCCTTTCAGAGCCTTTTCTAAACACTCATTGGGTAACTACTACTAGCACACTTGCTTTATGCCCAGTACGGCAATAATAAAATAATTTTTTGGTACTAGGCCAGCACTTCCTATGCTGTTTTCGTCATTCTTATGAAAAGCGTGGTATCCACTAAACTATTGCGGGAAATGATTTGCCACGTTTTCATGCAGTGGCTGACGACGATGAGGCCTTATGCCTTGAGTGGGTATGCGCCACAGTTAATAGCTGAATAAAAACAAGCATTTGTTATGGGTTGGAGCATTGCACGACCCACTCGATACGCAATTGGCATTGTTCGTTGCCTGCTTGGTATTTCGCGGTTATAAAACACTTAATAAGTCGTAATAACGTGATTGCTTTCCTGACAGCCAGCCTGCCTAGGGGAAGCCAGCCTGCCTAGGTTCCAGCCCAGTGGTAGAACACTGGGCTAGAACCTAGCGGACCCGGCTTCAAGCCACACTGTGTCGTTGGTACTAGGCTTTTAAAGACGATAGTCTTTCTTGGAGACCTTCGACGCAAAGACATTGCTCTGTCTGTCTGTGCATTTGTCTATTTGTCCACCGTTACCCTGAACCGAGTATTCTAAAAAGTCCCAGAAGATACCCCGAACGGCCGACCACATTCGCAGCGCTCACCAATGTTGCTCAAGGATCAGCGTTCATACGTGTGCGATTGTCAATTAAAAAGCAAATATTGCACATATCTGAGGAACTATAACAACACGTATACAATCTGCATGTTCGTCTTTTATTAGAAAAGGCATAAATAAGTAATTCTAAGCACAGTTGCGCTCAGCACGCTGCCCTGACCATGCAACGCTTGCATGGAAATGTGAGTGTTTCCAACGCTTTGCTAGCAAAACATGGTGGTGGCCCCTACCCATCGCCTTGCGTTCGACACCTTACCAAGCCTGAGACGGGCGCACGCCCGTCTCAGGGCCACGCGCTTTTTTTTCCAAAAAAAAAAATGGCAGCGTATTCATGGAATGAATGATGGAGAGTGGGGCGAAACATTTGTCCCTCCATTCGTTCTTGCTTCCTTCCGTCCATGCCTCTGTCTGTGTGACCGTCCATGCGTCCATCCACCCGTCTGTGCGTGCGTCTGTTCGTTCGTCTGTCCCTGCGTTCGTCGATGCATCCGCCCCTGCCTCCGTTCATGTGTCCATCTATGCATCTGTCTATGTATCCGTTCGTTCATCTATTCAACACTCCAAGTACCAGATTTGGGTGCACGTTAAAGAACCCCAGGCGGTCTAAATTTCCGGAGCCCTCCACTACGGCGTCTCTCATAATCATATGGTGGTTTTGGGACGTTAAACTCCACATATCTATCTACACTCCAAGTACCACCATCTCGCATTTTTCCATCATATATTCCCCATATAGAAGCACCGCCATTCAGTGGACATTCCAAGGACTAAACGAGAGGTTGCACACGCACACTTTTTTATGGCTTGCGCTTCGGGTCTACTTCCCACCTTTAACCACCTTGAGCTCATGGTATATATTAGTTCACTGTATTCATGGCACTGTGGCCCAACGCTCGCTAAACCTTTCTAAAACCAAGGAGAGAACGCCACGCGAGTATAATGTAGCAACCTTTTTCTGTCAGATAGCGCTCAATTCACATGCCAATGGCTGCTAATGGGAAATGAGAGACAGGAGAATTCGGCTTTTACTTTGTTACGGTTTGCGCTTCGTATATTCTTCCCACCTTTAACCACTTCGATTTCATGGTATGTACTAGTTCATTGCATTCATGGCACTGCGGCTCAACGCGCGCTAAACCTTTCTAAAATGAGGAGGTTAGAGCCAGCGAGTATAACATGGCAACCCTTACTTGTCATATAGTGCTCAATGTACATACTAATGGCTTCTAATGGGGAATGAGAAATAGGAGCATTCGGCTTTTAGTTAACGCGCACGCCGCGAACTTTTTATTGTTCAACAAAGCACAGGAGAAATCTCCCACCGGCGCCACCTTGCTGGTCAAAATGTAACACTGGTTACACACTACGACTACGACTACGAAGGACGAACGGGTGCCATGTTAGGGAGCTTCGCCTCTAAATAAGAAAAACTGCCAGATGGCGCTCATGTCTCACGTGTGACATTACTTGAAGCGCTCGTTCACCCCCGCTGCACGCTCGAGGCACTCTAACGCAGCGCCTTCGGAACACCATTCACCAATTTCCTTCGCAGAACATCAAGTAAATTTTTTGTTCACTCTTTCCATACGCAAGACTATCTATCGCCTTTCAACGACATTTGCAGAATACATGCAGATACGGGGCCAATTTCTTGTTTCTATTTCGCCCGATGTGGTTACGGACACCGGTGGCAGCGGCGACGGTGTACAACTACGGCGTTGCGCGAGACCCGAGTTGTGATCTCGTAACAGCTTTCTCTGGAAAATAATGGGCACTCAGCTGAAGCGGAGGCGCCTGCAAGTGGCTGGTTTCAGTTTATGTCACTAGGTGGCAAATAGCGGCTTTAGCAAGAGCACCTATTGAGAATGCCAAATAAGTTGCTTTGACTTCAACAAAAACCTCTTATATTTATTCAAATATTCATTCTCATGTGTTGAGGGCACGGCCGAAGGAAGTGTTGTGCATTTTAATGAACAACAGTCTTCAAAACTGATTTGATTGATTTGTGGGGTTTAACGTCCCAAAACCAACATTTGATTATGTGAGACGCCGTAGTGGAGGGCTCCGGAAATTTTGACCACCTGGGTTTCTTTAACGTGCACCCAAATCTGAGTACACGGGCCTACAACATTTCCGCCTCCATCGGACATGCAGCCGCCGCAGCCGCGAATCAAACCCGCGACCTGCGGGTCAGCAGCAGAGTACCTTAGCCACTAGACAACCGCGGCGGGGCAGTCTTCAAAATTTTAAAAAAAAAGGAGAGGTTACACATATGTATTAAAAAAACTTGCAATAAACAGCGCACGCAGAGCAAAAGAACAAAACACACTGCTGATAAGAAATGAAAAGATATTTTACAACAAAGAAATATGCAAGCAAAATGACGCTCATATCATTATCGTATACCTATGAACCAAAAAATACACCGTTAGAACATCCTGATAAAGTCGTGCAATCATAAGAAATAAAATGAAAAGACTACGTAAACAGATAATAAAATTAGATTGTAAAGCCACATCTTAAACGTGCAATGACATAAACAGGTTACATCAAGTCGCGTTTACCTCAAAATGATCAGGTATTTCTCTGACAGATCCGGGAAGGGAGTTTTGAACTTCATGTCGTGCGAAAAATCCATGCATATTTGGTGTGGCCTGAGAGAATACAAACCTTATGATGGCTGTCAATGCTGGCAAATACTTAGGAGTAAGTTATATAATCATTTTTTTAATGCGGAGCATGGCTCAGCCAGCTTCGTGGACTTTTCTCGTATCTATCTATCTATCTATCTATCTATCTATCTATCTATCTATCTATCTATCTATCTATCTATCTATCTATCTATCTAAAGAACCGCCTACGTAACGTTTCTGTCATGCTCGTCTACTTTACCTAACACACACCGAAATTTTCGTGGAAGGGGATTCGTGGACAAAAAAACACACATGTCATTACATGAAGAGCACGCATGGTATACTTGTCTTGTACTATCGGCGTCAAATGAAACCTGAACAGTGTAGCGCGTGTTTCAAGCATTAGAAACAGTATAGTGTTGGCTGTCCAGTCCATTGATAGGCGTGCACATCTGGTTTGGAAGTACTGCGCGATCTCCCTAGAGTGCGTTATCTCCGTTTCTGCACTAGTTTTCGTATGGTGATAATGATGGCCATCGTGGGCGTGCCAAGCGCTTTTTATCGCATCAGTCGCAATTCCTCACTTTTCCTTCAGCGTCGCAGTGCAATCAGTGTCTTGGCAAGATAAAACAAACAGAGAAATATCATCCGTTTGCAGTTGATTTTCAAACAAATCGTCGTATCTCGTTCACCAGCGCTGCTTCACCTGCACACTTATTTCAGAGACTGACCGGAAAAGGCTTCACTTTAACTGGAAATGCCGAGCGTTTCTCCGGAAGAAAGAGCGCCAATTGTTACCGGCACGAAATGAAACAGCGTGAAATTGCCATCACTGTGAACCGAGTTTTGTGTACTATAAATAGAATTTGCCAGGTAATTCCTGAATATGAACTCCGTGATGACAAATCATGCTACAATACTCGCCTTCGGCTGCAGTATATTAACGGTTGCACTTTTTTATTTTGTTCTTTTCAAATAACATTACCAAACCTGGAACACAAGCAGAAATGTTGCACTATATAGGGGATCGCGCAGTTGGGACGTTATACTTACAGAATTATTATCAACCTTTCGCATTCACGAGCACTGTGTTGCAGGTCACACTGAGCGCGTTTACAATCTTATTTATATATTTATTATTTATTTATTTTCAAATACTCTTGGCCGTTATGGCCGTAACAGGGTGGAACACTAAGTATAAAACAAAAAAAAATTACGGCATATTCACGAGGTGAATGATGATGAATGGGCGAAGCTCCGGAGGGATTCATCGGTAAACTGTGAATCTTCCGTGCAATTCGCCCAGTCGATCATCATGTAAAGACGTGAGAAACGCTGTGTGTGTATATACACAAATCATTTATTTGTTCTTAGACGATGGATGGCTTGCGATGTCCCTTGCCTCACGCGCTCGCACATCGGGATTCTGTCTGCGAGCGCGCGCTGCTGCCGCCTTGCGCTCTCTCCGCTGTGCAGCCTTATCCATCCGGCGACTCCGAGCGCGCGCCAACAGCGAACGGATTTTATTACAACGCTCCCCCTAGCGTACGTCGCAGCACTAAATCGAACGATTGCCTTCAACCAATGACACGCGCCATATGTGACATCATTCCTATTTTATAAGTTCTCGCGTCTTTCATCAACTACAAGTACCGCTTTCTAGTTTATAACATCTTGCATCTTTTCATCATCAGCTACAAGTACCACCATCTAGTAAACACTACAAGAACTAAACGAGAGGTGGCTACATACAGGAGACGGTACCGCCATCTAGTGAACACTGCAAGGACTAAACTAGAGGTGGCTACATACAGGGGACGGTACCGCCATCTAGTGAACACTGCAAGAACTAAACTAGAGGTGGCTACATACAGGCTACAGGGGACGCACAGCCCACGCCCTAAGGAGCTTCGCCCCTAAAACAAGTACAATGTATTGTACAGAAGACAGAATTTTTTTACTACACAAAGGAAAAATATTTAAACGGTGTTAATAAAAACGTACATACATATATTGTGATGGTGAAATAGTATGAAATATGAAGTAACTACGCGAAGTATCTTCGAACAACATGGCAATATATGTACAATACTATAGCAACACCCAATGTTCACGACATATATCTAATGCGCTGTTCAAAGCTTTCTATGTTCTTTGAATTCAGTTCTTGTACTGGCAACTGATTCAACTGTTTTATCGTTCGGTGAAAAAAGGGATACGCATACGCTTCAAGATTGCATTTCGGGACTGATTACACAAATTGATTGCATGATCTGACATTGCTGGAAGGCCTGGGAACAAGATAGTGTTTAGTTTCAATATTAAGGTGTCTTTTTGATAACAAAAATAGAAATCTAAGTCGACCGACTTTCCGGCAATGAGCCAGCGTAAGCAATTCAAGCAAGCGAAGCATTTCAGAAACGGAGTTACTTCGTAAATAACGCGATAAAATTAGCCTTGCGGCTTTTCTGTGTATTTTTTTCGATTCAATTTATTAACCCTGACTGGAAGGGGTCCTACATTGCACTGGCTTATTCTAGCGTTGGCCTTACGTAGGTCAAATATGCAAGCTGCTTAACGGATGATGCTGCTAGCTTTAGTTTGCGATGGAGAAACCTTAAGTTCTTTTCTGCAGCTACACAAATGTTTTTCATGTGTGGTTTCCAGCTTAAGTAATTTGAAATGATTAAGCGTAGGTATTTATCAAGTCAGCTTTGTTTAGAAATGTGGAATTCCTCTCATACTGGCATTTATTTGCATGTTTTTTTTCTGTTCGTAACTCTGAGCATAACTGATTTGGATTCATTGATTTTTATTTGCCATTTAATGGACCATCTTTCTACGGCTCTTAGAGCTTGCTTAAGTGACGCCTGATCATTCTGGTTATTGATTTCAAGGTATATTGGACAATCATCTGTGAACAACCTGACGGTTATGTTGGTACCTACGTCATTAGCGATATCATTTATGTAAACAAAAAAGCATGGGTACCGAAACAGATCCCTGTGGTACGCCTGAAGTTATGTTTAGCAGATTCGATTTGTTGCCATTTATTAAGACGTATTGTGTCCGACCTGTGAGGGATGAGCGGGTCCACGCTACAACTTCATAATTTATATTCATTTCCATTAGCTTATTTTTTAGCTTGCTGTGCACAACCCGGTCCAAAGCCTTCGATAAATCTAAACATATAGCGTCTATCTGCTTTCTGTTATTTAGTGCAGTCAAAAAGTCAGTAATTGTTTCTACGAATTGTGTAAGAGTGAATAGGTTCTGTCTAAAGCCGTGCTGATTAGCAAAAAAAGCCCTCTTGTTTTCAAGATAACTGTAGATTGATTTTCATATTATGTGCTCCAGCAGCTTGCAGCACACGCACGTCAATGAAATGGGCCCGTAGTTTCTTATCTTTTGCTTTCCACCTGATTTGCCTACTGGAACAAGTTTTGTAACTAGCCAATTATCTGGGATTCGTTTCTGTACTAGCGATGCCTTAAATATAATCTCAAGATAGCGGCCTACCCTTTCTGAATGCCTGCGTAAAAACGCATTTGTTATACCATCAGGACCTATTGATTTCTTATCTTTAATATTAAGGAAAAGGGCTAAAATACCCTAATTTGACACCGTTCTCTCAGGCATTGTTGAAATGTATGGAGATTGTAGCGCAAAGGGTGAAAAATCATTTGCATAACTATCAGTAAACACAGATTGGACAAAGTCATGAAAAGAAGTTGCAATACGAGAGAATTCCGTCGCGAGTTCATCATTAACGACAATGTCCCTAGGACCCTCGTTATCTTGTGACAAATGGCGCCAAAAATGGTGTGGGTCATCCTTCATAAAACCAGTGAGTTTGAAGTTTGACTGTTTTTCACTGTGGGGACGTTTTATATTCTTGTCCGCTTCCGGGGTTCACGAGAAAGGGTGTCTCTACCAGATGTTCCAGCATTCCAGACCATCGATCCTACTACTGTGCTTTTATTCGGTCGTGCAGCTTGTGTCGAGAATACAGAGCTCACGAGTGCCTCATTGACCTGGTTGAGCTAGCCGAGTGCATCTACAGAAAAACAGCAGCCTTGAACCACGTGCCTTTGCCTCTAGCATGAGTTATAAATAATAGAATCCCATGCTACCTCGACGCAGTCTATCCTTGGCCAAGCCGTTATTTTGAACAGAAGCACGCCACTCTACTGGCTGCAACGCAGTAACTTAGGTATGGAATACACGAAGCTTGAGTGTGTATGGGGCATTGGTATGAGTCTCGCAATAAGTAGCCCGCATCATTTATGCGTGCTCTATATCTATAGC
The DNA here is from genome assembly GCF_043290135.1 of Rhipicephalus microplus. Classification (NCBI taxonomy): domain Eukaryota; kingdom Metazoa; phylum Arthropoda; class Arachnida; order Ixodida; family Ixodidae; genus Rhipicephalus; species Rhipicephalus microplus. The sequence goes on along the minus strand of NC_134708.1, from coordinate 109,968,350 downwards.
CGCTGGCCCTCTTTTGTTCCGGAAACAATGAAGCAGAACGAGTGTATACGGCACACTCCGAGGATGACTTATAGAATGCCACTGTCGATGCGTGCGTTGCGGGGATGTCATGCGAAAGGCAGAATTTTTGAATGCTTCGCTCTTCGTTGCACCTAAGTAGTGTGGGAGCAGGAAGGCGTTCCTCGGATGCCGATGTAGGAGCTCATTGTTCATTTGAACGTCATGTCATTTTTGTCGTGATCAATATAGGTTGTAGCTGCAGTCGTTGACAAAAAACGTACTATTTACGAAATGCCGTCTCACATCAGTTCTCGCTGTCAACCGGGATCTGTTTCCTGTCTTGCTTATAAATATATCTTTTACACACGCTCCAATAAAGACATCCTCTAAACTCTCCTGACTTTGTTATCGTAGTTTTGTTGGAAAATTGAAGAGTTATCTTACTGCATGCAGTGAAATCCAGGCTACAAAAATAGACCTGCTAGTCAAAGAGTGGCGACAACTAGATGCTCCAAATGCACTGTTCAGTCGGGAACTTGATGTCGCCACGTGGTATTTTAAAGTTAAACAGCGCACATTTCTTTCTTTATGAGCACCCAGTAGTATACCAATAGGAATAAATTTTAAAGAACTTCAGTAAGCAAGTTTTTTTTTAATCTTCATGGCGATGCTAGACTGGGTGAATTCGTTAAGGTATATAAATAAAGCAGCGTAGAATACTCAAGTATTCAAGCGATGTGCTGGACCTCGTCCCATGACCTTCTTTGTCTTGCGCTTTCTTATTCTGCGTTTCTCTAAATGCGAAGTTTGTATATGGACAAAATTTCTCGCCACTGCCAGACAACGAATGTAGTTTTTAGAATAGTATCCCTAGTTTGATTAAAACAGGTTGCAAATGTGGCAAAAGCATGTGAGTTTGGGTAGTCCTTCTGTATCTTTCTCAATTTGTTGTGACTTGCGAGCGTACGATACAGCGTATCCCTGTTAACACGCAGCACGATTTTAAAAGGCACCACCAGCGTTACTAAAAAAAATGGCAGCATATCCACGGAGTGAATGATGGATACTGGGGTGAAGCATCCGTCCGTCCATTTGTTCTTGCCTCCGTTCATTCATGCGTGCGTCTGTGTGGCCACCCGAGCGTCTATCCGCCCGTCCGTGCTTGCGTCTGTTCGTGCGTCCGCACGTTCATCTGTGCGTCCGTCTCTGATTTCGTCCATGCATCCGCTCCTGCGTCCATCCATGCGTCCATTCGTCCATGCAGCCATCCGTGCATCCGTCCATGCATCTGTCTTTGTGTCCGTTCGTCCACCTATTCAACACTCCGAGTACCACCATCTCGCATCTTTTCACCAAATATTCCTCATATAAAAGCAGCGCCATCCAGCGGAAATTTCAAGGACTGAACGAGAGGAGGGAGGCGCACGCACACTTTCTTACGGCTGCGCTTTGTGTCTACTTCCCACGTTTAACAACCTCGAGTTCATGGTATATACTAGTTCACTGTATTCATGACACTGTGTCCCCATTCTCGCTAAACCTTTCTAAAACCTCGGAGGTTACGCCCAGCGAGTATAGCGTAGCAACCCTTTTTTGTCTTCTGTGCGTTGTTGAACAATAGAAAATTCGCCGCGTGTGCGTTAACTAAGACCCGAATTTTCCTGTCTCTCTTTCCCCCTTAGCAGCCAATGGCATGTACATTGAGCACTATCTTTTTTTGTTAAACAACGCAGAGAAGAAATCACTCACATGCACCACCTTGGAGGTCAAAATGTTATACTTGTTACACACTACTACAACGGCTACGAGGGACGAATGGGCGCCGCTATACGGAGCTTGGCCCCTAAAAAATCACCGCGTATCCACGAGGTGAATGATGACGAGTGGATTGAAGCGGACAGATGTACAGACGGACGCAAGAACGGACGGACGCATGGGCGAACACAAGGGCGAACGAACGAATAAATTGACGCACGGGCTTACTAACGGACGCTTAAACCCGCTCATTCATTCCGTGGATATGCTGTGACACCGTTTCTATTGACATGCAATGCAATGCAACTAGCTACGGCAATGACTACGATGACACGGGACATACGACCCATTGCTTAAAGAGCTCTCTTGGAGGAGCATCTTTTGGTCTAGCCTGTGTAACGCCAAGGTTCATCCACAGCGCTCCTCTCTTCGCGGGTGTTGGAGCAATGCCAAGTATGTCCCGCCCTCCTAGCAGTGCGCGGTGACGCCTCTACCCCACGCCTGCCACGCGCTCACCGCGTGTCAGCTCTCTCTCATTTCTTCGTCTCCACGACTCGCAACGCTCATGCCCACCCTTCACGTAGGCCTCATCTCACCCGCGCCACCTTTCTCCATCTGTCGGCGAGCAGAAGCCGCGAGCTGGCGGGTGCGCGTGCTGGGCGCGCCTCAAAAATCTCGGTGCGCCGAAAATGTTGAACGCACGCCGGTGCTTGCCGCGCGCTCGCGTCGACGGGAGGGACGCCGTCGCGGCATACTTCCCGCTAATTTGCGCGCACCATTAACGGCTTCCGCCGGTGTTGCGAGGGTTAGCAAAGCCGATCGCGTTAGCGAATGGCGACGTCAACACCGACGAGGCGCAAGCCAATGGAGCCGGACGCAAGCGTCGGCAATGAAAGAACAACAATACCGACAAGGTGCGAGCCAAGGAGGAGGAGAAAAACTTTATTCATCCCAACAGGGAAAGGTGCGGTGGTGGAGTGTCAGAGAAGCCTACCCGGCGTAGGTCACCGTTACTTTCTTGGCCCAATCCAAGATCTGGTCCTGGACCTCGGACGCCGAACTGCACATAGCAGCCTCCCACTGCTCCTTACTATTATTGAGTAGAGAATCGGGTGGTGAGTTTCGAGTACACCCCACATGATATGGTGTAGGTTAGCTCTTTGTTGACAGAAAACGCACAAAGGGGAGGGGTATATCGCAGGGTGTAAAAGATGGCGAAAAGATGGGGTAGGAAACGTACGGGCCTGTAACTGGCGCCATAGTATTTCGTGGTAGCGCGAAGCTCCATGATGTAAGGGAGGGGGGGGGGGGTATATAGTGTGCTGTAGACGGTAGTGATTTGTTATATCGTGGAAGGTCAAAAGCAACAGACGATCTCTCGCGCTGAAAAAGGCCGCGTGGTCTAAGGCGCCATCAGAGGCCTGCTCCCGGCCGGTCATTCCTCGAGCACAGGTATGAGCCGCCTCATTGCCACTCAACCCCGCATGCGCGGGCGTCCATATGAGAGCAACGTCTTGCGTGGGAGGATGTTTGCGAGGCAACTCGGAAGATGCAATTACCCCGGGGTGATTCCACGAGAGATCTACACGGGTCTAAAAGTTGATATTTTAGATTTCATTGAGTATTTTATATTTTGTGAACCTCTCACTAGGTAGCCCGAAAGTCAACTTCGTTTTATGATTAATGGCATAACTTACGAGAAAAAAAAAATATCAAACTGCAGCAACACGAAGGCACCAATTTCGTCACCTGCCATTTTCGAAAATAGCAGATGCTATAAAAAGACAAACATTTTTTTAAAGATATTTTTTACCTGAAATGCTTGTCTAATGAAGAATGAATTCATACGGTTTCAAGTTTGTAAACCTTAACAAGATATCTTTTAAAAATGTCTAATTTTACGACAGTTAAAAATAGGTTACGTATTCACCCTTTTTTGTTCTCCGAAAGTAATGCAACCAGCGTTTTCAAACTTGATCAGTTTTAACAATATAGAGTCTTAATTAGGTACATAAATTATTGCTGCCGTAGGGCGAATGTAAATTCTTATATATTGCCTCCAAATTCTCATATTGGCAAAAGTGTACTCCACTGAAATTTGAATAATAAAAAGTACCCAATTTCTTATTTTCTTAAAATCTCGTAAATAGACAACCAAAAGCCATCATACAGTAATATAGAAAAACATGCTGCATTATTTTGTTTTTAGCGAGAATATTCGTGGTACAATCAGAGATTTTCGAGAATGCCCTGATAAGTTGAGAAATCTAGAAATCGGAACGGAAAAGCGGCAATTAGCTTCAAACACAAGTAAACGTGACCGCATTTGGTGAAAAAAGGCTGTTTTGGCAGATATGAGTAACTACATTGAACGCGATAATCTACAGTATCTGAATTCACTCTTATACGTAGAGCACTCACACTTCTAATATGTGGTGCCTCTCCATTACTGACACACAGATGGAGCTGCTGTAACGGTCATGTGTTCGCAACACGTTGGGTAAGATAATTGAATGTTGAATGAGTTCATAAACGATTCATAACAAATTTTTATCATTTGGGGTACGAAGACTGCCGCATTTGACTGAAGAACACGCTTTAGGGCAAGTTGTCATCCGTCGTCTGCTCTACAGATGAATTGCTGTGCGCCGCATCTCGGAGGTAATGCCTTAGATCATATGGTTCAAAGTAGGGACAATGACTATGCCCCCTGTAATTTTATCGACGAAAACATTGTGAAATTTATTTTAACGTACTATACTTCAGTATTGCATTCGCAATGCGGATACTTGCGCAAGCTGTTTTACGTCTGCTGTCATTAAAGGTGAGAGACATAGGAACAGACGACAGATACATCAGTTTCGTGCTGCTGGCTTCACGCATAGTTGCATTGCCAGTAATTTGAGCCTCAAGGAGCGTGGCGATGGCTGACCACTTAAGCCGGGATAGAGTTTTTTGTTCAGATTACCTAATGTTGCAAAAAAAAAAGAAAATACCTTATCAAAGAAACTTCCGCAAGCTCGAAGACATCGACCTGTTTGCCCTCCAGAAGCTTTTGCCGAAAGCTGCCCGCCATGCACATAAAAAGGACCACGTCTGCCAGAACTGCTTCAGATGCCTCAGAGATATGCTGTCTTCGTCTAATAGCTTCTCAACTGAAACAGCTGATGAGTTTTTGCCGGAAAAAGAAAAAGGCAGAAGTCAAGAGCGGTGCGTAAACACGCCTGAAGCATTGTCACATATGCGAGTGAAGAAGCTGCATGCGCAAAATAGCAAAGTTCATGCAGAGCCAAGACAACTTAGCAGCGATTCTACATTAACCGTGAAATGCCACTGTAACGTGTGTAACTGCTACTTTCAACCATCAGATCTAAAATGCAGTGTGTGTGCCCAGTGGTTCAAGAACTCCAAGAAAGCCTATGAAGCGTGTTCTTCGTATCAAGAGCGCATGCGTTTGTTGACACTGTTGTCGAGCAATATAGAGCGCCGAAACATCCAAGCGCGTATACCAAACTTGCCAGCTTACATGATATACAGATCCTGACGCTGGCGCGCAAAACACAGGATATGGTTAGCACCAAATGCAGTACAAAGGACACGGCTGAAACCAATGGACGTCCAGGCAGCTATGGCCTACTCCTCCAAAGATGAATATAGCTGCTCTCGGCAGAGTCCCAACAAAAAAGATGTAGTATCTGTTATCACTGACGGAAAAAAGGAGCTTGTTTCGAAAAGTTTTATGACCCGTTCGGTGCGAGATGCTAACCGTCTCTTTAGAGAAGCTAATCCGAACACGTCCATTGGGCTCTCAAAGTTTTATTCACTGAGGCCGAAGTGGTTTCTTCTTGCACCACACCAAGAAGTGTGCCTTTGTATATACTGTGCTAATGACACGGAGTGTGTTTCTGCCCAACAAGACGTCACCGATAGTGCCTACACGGCGGACTTTTTGAAAGAACTATGTCTTCGCAGCTCCCCCACAAGTGATTGTTTTTTAGGCCATTGTGACTACTGTGCTAAGGGGGACGCTCTGACAGCCACATGTTTAGGAATCCCTTAAGATATTGAGGTAGCCTATGCAGTATGGGAAAATGGCGATCTAGTAAAAAAAACAGCCTAGGCAAGTGCTTTTTTGCGAGAGCTAAGTGTATGATTCGTGAAATGAATTACCCATGATTACATAAGATACAATCAACAATCAGCAATACGCCAGGCGAAAGAGAACCAAGAAAAAGAATCTTGCATTTTTCACTTTGATTTCGCCGGAAATCGGACAGCCATTTTACCGAATGAGGTAGAGTCGTATCACTAACACAAAAGACAGGTGTCTCTATTCACGTTTTTTCATTAAATAAAAAATAAAGTTTTTTCATTAAATAAAGCTTTTTCATTCCATTCCATTCTATTCACGTGTTTCGTCACAAGGAAGCAATCAATTCAAAGTTTTGCCGTCATCAGTGATGACACATGCCAGGATGCTGCACATGCTTGTTTTGCTGTACAAATAATCCGCAACTATATGAAGGAACAACTTCAGCCTGACACACATGTTACTTATGCTTCTGATGGTGCATGCAGTCACTTCAAAAACAAGTACCAGTTGTTCGAGTTATGTCAGAAAGATCACATATCAACAAAGTGGATTTTTTCGGCCACAGGACATGGAAAGAACCCTTGTGACGACGTTGATGACCTACTAAAGCATCAGGCTACGCTCTACAACCTCAGAGCGGCAAGCTCAGCTGTGATTATGTTAGCATCCCAAATGCTGGCGCAAATGAGTGGGAAGCTCAAGAATGTCAAGCTGCTGTACGCAATTGGAGACGAGCTAGAAACATTCCGTCGGTTTAAGAACAGCCAGTGCAAATCGTTGCCACGTGTTCCAGGCATACGTTCTTGGCATGTTTGGCTAAGCAAATCTGAGGGCACTGATTGTAGTCGTGTTTTGTTAGCGTTACGTACTGCTAAATGTGATCTGCAACAGATGCAGCAATTTTGATCGCGTCTTGTTTCACGCAGTCACCACCAAAATACCAGTGAGGGTACTTCAAGCGCATATGTTTTTTCTAGCGCGACCCAACACTTGCGTTGGAACATTTTCATGTTTGAGTTTATCTGCAAATATAGAGAGATGTTTTGCAGCTGAGTTACAGTGTCGAAGATTTTCTCCATTAGAGCTGTGTTATCAGGAGCATAAATGCGCTTCATGGGTACGTACTTGTCACAGTGCTAAAACAGCCTTTCTTCACCAAATGCGGTCACGTTTACTCGCGTTTGAAGCTAATTGCCACTTTTCCGTTCCGATTTCTAGAGTTCTCAACTTATCAGGGCATTCTCGAAGAGCTCTGATTGTACCATGAATATTCCCACTAAAAACAAAATAATGCAACTTGTTTTTCTGTATTACTGTATGATGGCCTTTGGTTGTCTATTTACGAGATTTTAAGAAAAACAGAAGATGGGTATTTTTTATTATTTAAATTTCAGTGGATTACACTTTTGCAAATATCAGAATTTTGAGGCAATATATAAAAATTTACATTCGCCCTACGGCAGCAATATTTTATGTACCAAATTAACACTCTACATTGTTAAAACTTGTCAAGTGTGAAAACGCTGGTTGCATTACTTTCGGAAAAAAAGGGGTGGATACGTAACCTATTTTAAACTGTCATAAAATTAGACAATTTTAAAAGCTGTTTTCTTAAGGTCAGCAAACTTGAAACCACATGAATTCATTCCTCATTAGACATACATTTGAGATAAAAAATATATTCCTTGAAACAAAAATATTTGTCTCTTTATAGCATCTGCAATTTTCAAAAATGACAGGTGAAGAAGTTGGTGCCTCCGTGTTGGTAAAGTTTGATATTTTTTTTTCTCGTAAGTTATGCCGTTAATAATAAAACGATGTTGACTTTCGGGCTACCTGGTGAGAGGTGCGCGAAATATAGAATACCTAATGAAATCTAAAACATCAACTTTTGTACCCGTGTCGATCTCTAGTTGAATCACCCCTAGGCACATAAGCACAGCAGCGTTCTTTTTTTTTTCGCGTTGCTTCTGGAGGCGGGGGGGGGGGGTATTTTGTGATCGTGCGACAAACCTTTTATAAGCAACCCTAAAATGTGTGTCATTTGTGAGCGAACCAAAAGTACTTTGACTGGGCCAGGCTCGGCCTCGACTTTTCATATGGATGGCACCGTAGATGTTTAGTTTACCTAACTTGCTGCACACAAAAATGGGCAAGGTATATGGCATGCGAATGCTTTCTAACTAGAATGTAGCATTGAATTGCGCTGGTGAGGTCACTCCCAAAATGAAGTTTCTCCTTCACCTCCCCCCCCCTCCACCCAGCCTGCAAACTGCGTCGCGGAAAGCCTAAAAGCGGGCAGAATGTTGCATATTCAGCTTGCCGCGCTACGTGGTGTAGGTCATGGAATTTTCAACAAAAGTCCAGGGTTAGCTTAATGAATAAAGATGAGCATAGTGTATGCGGATGGACAATAGAAAGAGCATGGACAGTATGAGTGTCACGCACATTTTGTTTTCTGGTAGAAAAGGACCGAACAGTTTGCGTGTAGGCACGTGAATATGTTTTAGGCTTCTCCGCTTTCGAACGTGCTATAGGAAGTACAAATATTCAATCAGTGGCGCAAAATAACTCCAGGTAAAGTAGAAAGAAAGGTAGGCACAGATGTAAACACATAGACACTGAGAATTATAATTGGGCATAAGGTGAAGGAAACTAAGAAACAACCAAACCAAACAGGCGAAGCAAAACTATACACCTTTAGCATAGAGTAAAAAAACTGTTCTTGGAATGGTTCCGTGCTAGCATTGTTCACAAGTATCGCGTACGCTGTTCAGACACGGCCCATCCTAATACGTGATATTACATGCACGATGTCCCGAGTACTGTGGGGAGTGTAGGAGCTACAATTTGAGAATTTTTCTTGAAAGGGGCTTTCTCTGAAAAAATTTTTCAGTGTTGTTCATGTCGGTTTTTCCTTGGGCATAGTTAGCAAAAAGGGGCTTGATGAAGTTTTGTGTGATGACCTTCAGCAGAACTTTGCGGTGGTCCGAATTGGTGATGCTGCAGCTCAACACGGGCAGGCTAACGAGCTCTTGTATCGACCTCTCAACGCATACGTCAAAAGGCTTCTTGACTGACCTTTGTTGCGAAAGTACGCAGTCCACATATCTTCGCAAGCCTCCAATGACTTTGACAAGTTCTTGCGTCGGATAGTAAAGGCCGCCGCGGTCTAGGTGCTTTATGAGGCCATGATTTGGAGCCCTTCTGTTTGGTGCTTGAAGCATTGCGATGCACTCAGCACCGGCAATGCGCTTGCTTGCAGCACGAACAATGAAACCTGTGGTCATTGCCAGGCTGGCGACGTCGGGCTTCGAGAAAATAGGCTTGTCTGCAGCAAGTGTTCCCTTAGACGCATTGCTGCTATGTCCAAAATACGGTTAGCTTTCGTTGGTGTCCTAGTACGGCGTGCCTGCCGAATTGGCAGAAGCTGCGTCGACGAGAATGTCACCAAACTCTGCACGTTGCTAATATTTATTGCCGCTATGATTTCTGTTTTCAGAATTTTTTCGAGACCATATATTGTGCTCCTGACGTCCAAGACATCGTCACATCCTGCACTCCGCCTCAGGAATTCGAGCATGGCTTCAATGGGGTCACTTGATATCTTCCGAGTCAGAACAAACTTGAAATTTTTCTCAGTCAACAGGTATTGTATGCAGGCAACATTTGATTGCGTTGTGAAAAGCAGCGCACGACAAGATTCTTGCAGAAGAAGTTTTCAATTTTGCTTGCATACCTCAGGTTTTCTACATAGGCGATGAAAGCGTGTTGCAACCAATCGAGTGTTGCGTCGTTTGCATTTTTGAATAGACGGCAATCAGTGTTGTTGTATTGAACGTACTACCGGCAATTGCTTACGGCCATAAAATGAACCATCTTTGCACTATGTCTAGGAATAGGATCATAGGACCTGCCGATGTGAATTCGACATCGGTAGTGTGCCCCGCCTGCTGTTTGAAATGATTTAAGGCTGCAATGATTGCGTCTGACAGCAACTGCACGGCTACTTTCACGCTCATCTTCTCAATATTTGAATGGTAAAGGTGCTTTCTTGAAAGAAACCTTATTGGCTTTACGGTTGAGTTATTTTGCATTTTGTGGATCTTCTTTAGGTACACCACCGATTTTTCTTGTTCTCCGCCTATGTCCTTTGCCAGAAACTTAGATCTAACAGTTTTTTTATTTTATGGCTGTGATCAAAGTCAAGGAATATGTTCTTCGTTACATCCGTGAAGTGCTGCGTACGTACGTGCAGCATCCCATCATGCAGCACTTCCATTGCTCTCACGTTATTCTTGTGGGTGTACGTTACCACCTGGACTACATCAAAGCTGATCGATGTTTATTGTATTACACGGCGGGTGGCTTCTGCCAAGTACTCTCCTGTACACCCCTTCGTGAAAAAATATCCTACAGGTACCTTGTATCAATCGTGGAGGCCACATAGAAAACTCAGAGGACAGCGTTTGCCAGGCATTCATTCCAAGAGCTGTCAAAAATGTGTTGCAGCTCAGCACCCAAGTCCATATCGCCAATGAATGCGTCCCGTTGTTCATGGTACTATACCTTCTGGTGTATTCTCATTTCATCAATCATCAGTGAACAAACGTTTGACTGTGGCGTTTCAAGGTCCAATAATTCGGTTTCAAGGCGGCACTGAACTAGCTGAGTAAAGCCAATTTCCCTTGAGACCGCACTGACATACTTTTGCAGTGTTCTATTGCATAGCTATTTCAGGAGGTCTTCCGAACGCAACTGTTCGTACGACTTTGTCGACAAATTTCTCAAGATGATGCTATGCCTCAGCGTATAGTGTCTCACCACTGCGGCTTTTTCCTTTTGTAGTTTCTTACCTGATCAACAATGAAAAGTGCCTTGGCATTCCCTTCTCGGTGTCGGACGTGACTTGCAGCAATGCACTCACGTGTGCAGTTTCCTTTAGCTTGAGCAGTTCCTGTTTATAGGAATACACTGTTTTGTTCAGTCTTTCATTTCCTGCTTTCAGTGCCCATTCTTTCTCGCGCCATCGTTTGCGCTGGACGAAGTACGTCGGTAGCGATTCCCATTCATGGACTTGCCTCGGTTTCGCCAAAAGGCTGAAGAGCCCCGCAACTAGTAAAAGAGCCGAGAAACGCCTACTTGAAATTCAGCCACAGGACACGAATGTTCGCACATCCTATCAACAAAAACTAACGTGGAAGGCAGGCAAATAAAGGTGGGAAACCATACAACATTTCGTCGCATCTCAATTGCTCTAAACCATGACCCCATTGGGGCAAGTGGAAGTGCGAACCAGCTGCCATCGCTTCAACCGATCTCGAGTTGGGAGCAAGCGCCAGCTCAGCGCCGGACAAAGTGCCGGAGATGTCGTGGCAAACACTGCTGCAGTAATTGCTTTCCACGGGCTGTGCATTTTAATTTCACAATGTTGGGGCACCAAGGACTGTAGAAAAACCGCCATTGTGCCAATCACAGATGCATCTGTGTTAAAAACAAGGGATGAACGATTTTGAGTACTTCATACTCTATTATGAGAGATCATCAAGCCTTCACGTGGGCCTAACATCACATAATAGAAAGAACGCGTTTACGAAAATGCATCTTCAAAGACGTCAATAACATTCCAACAAAACCTTTTTTGCTTAGATATACAACGACGATGATAACAAAACAAACTTCATTTACATGAACATAGATATGAGATGACACGAACAATGTGTTTAGGAAACGTGGTTTACGATTTTGAGTAGTCGCTACTTTACTAAGGGAGAGCTGAAAGCCGTCCGTTCGGCCTCATACAGTCGACTTATGTGGCGCCATATTCATGCCATCATACTACACATAGTACACGTGGTAACTCTTCTGCAAAGCGAGCCAATTCATCTAATCGTACAGAACCCCAATAAGTTCTCCTAGTGAGAACTTCATTGCATACAAAAAACTTTTGGCGAGATAACAGAATTTACGATTAGTTTCAATGGTGTTCGACTGCTCTTTGCCAAACGTATGCCTTTTTGCCGCTACCGTAGTGCGTAATTATTATGAATGAAAGCTTGATTTTGTCTTGTCTTCTGATGTAGTTGCCTCAACGTTTCATTACAACCTTTTTCAGGGGTGAAACTCCTTGGTCGTGGATTGTTTCCTCCTCTGTAGTAGTAGTAGTAGTAGTCGTAGTAGTAATAATAGTAGTAGTAGTAGTAGTAGTAGTAGTAGTAGTAGTAGTAGTAACAGTAGTTGTATGTAGCCACCTCTAGTTTATGAGCCGCTTAATGGGTGGCACTGTGTGTATATGCATCCTTAGATGGAGTGATGGACCTTTCCAGAAATTGACGTGCGCCCTCCTACGGTGGCTGCAAAGCATTATGGGAAGCCGGAGCACCGGTGGAGTGTCGTCTGCACGCGGAAGCGTTGACTCAGCCCGTTTGCCACAGCGCACGGGCGTACGAACACATCATTGCGGTAATGTTGCGGGTCATAACGCTGCTTCGCTGCTTCAATCTGCACTCATAGAAGAGGTACCACCCACAGCAATATAAAGTCAGGAAGCAGTAGTACCCTTGACTCAATATTGACTTGGGAAATCGCTTACGCACTCGTGAAAAGGCTCAATGTATTGAAAAATTTTGTCGGCTTTCGCTGAGAGTCCACTGTGCTTCGTTGATTGTATTCACGCGTAGCTGAAGCTTTCGTCATTTGTTTTATTGTCAGTATGACCGTACAGTTTCAATAGTTTATGTCGGGAACTGTCACTCGTGATGTGCTTCCGCACGGTACGCAGTGCAAGACCGTGCACTTCGCGAATGATAATGTCAAAATTCCACCTGTACAAATGAGTTCGAGCTCCAATATGCTGCGTATGTTTGAATACTCATTGCCTGTTTCAAAGGCTCCATGTGGGAAAATTCGCACTTGGGACGCTGAGAGTAATAAAACCAGCTAACACGTCCATATAGCGGATACTTCGCATGTATTATTTGCTTTCAAACAGCGTAAAACCTGCTGTCTCTACGTAGTTCTGGTTGGAAATTTACTTAAGAATTTTGAACCTGGCTGCGCGAAAGGTAATCACCAGTTAACAACTGGAAAAAATTATACAACGAAATGAGCGTCAGTGTGCATAATTCACACAAAATTCTATTTTACTGTTTCAGTTCTCGTGATCTTTTCTTTCAAAACAGTTTATGATTATGCTAATTTAGTAAATTCTCGTTTGTATAGATGTGCCTCTCCAAGCTGCCCGATACAAGCAACCGTTTCTGTCACTTTTGCCAATACAGCCAAGGACAAAATATCTGAAGAACTCGCCTCAGGTGTATTCAGAAGGAAAAATTGAGCAGCATGAATATTTTTACGGTGGTAATAAGCACTCATTATCTGGGACCAGGTGATTTAGGCCAGAAAACGTTGCTGTGGGAGGCTGTTATTGGTCGTAATAACTTTAAAAGCAATGGTGAAAGGCTCATTCAGTGTGGGAATGGTATAGACGGCCACAGCAGCACTTACATAAGCTGAAAACGCGAAAGAAACTGACGGAGAGTGCAGTTTTTGCATGCATAATTATGAAACGTCAGCTAGCGCTCTTTGCCTTGACAAAGTAAAAAATAAAAAAAAGATGCGTAGAGCAAAATTAGGTGAGGCCTCTAGGCTTAGGGTCAATAAAAAGCAGATGCAATTGAACGAAACTATGCAGTAAACAGCAAAATGAATACTACGTAACAGCGCAAAAAAAAACTTGCAGGGTTTCTTATGCAATCACCCAAGGTGACCTAAAGGCGAGAGCCGAGTGTTTCGTTTTCTTCAGTCAATTTATTGGTCTTCCCTCTCCTCTCTGTTAAAGTTTTCGGCAGCTAAAGTGGCTTTGCGCTGATTTATGACAGGAGGCATTCCAAACTTTCAGCACCTCACCTGGTTCTTCTCGGCCACCATGATTGGTGAGCCGATCACACAATAACAAAGCAGTACAAAGTGACGATGTCATCTCATGACGTGATCATGGGACCGTCATGATGACCTTACATAATCTGGTGATCGGTGATATCTGGATGACGTCGTGTGGTGACGCCGTCACGCGATGATTGTTGCATCACTCTTGTTGACGCTGACGCCGCGAAACGCCAAAGCCACCTACGGTGAATTTTCGTTTTTAGCCGAAAACCTTTGATGCCTCATCAAACCTGAAACTTGACCATTTGAGTCTCACGTCGGCAACGTCAAGTGATTGAAAAAAAAAACACCACGTGATGACAACATATATGACGTCAGACATCGCCTAAAATTGTGACATCATCAAAACATCACGTGACTTCACGTGATCGAGTCATAGCAAGATATCCGAGCTGTCCAATATGGTCTCATCATGAAGGCAACGCAATATCAGTTTCGCACTGCCTCTGTTTTTGGAGGCAGTGCAAACCTCGTTATGTACAGCAAGTTTTCAAAGAAACGTGTGTATGGTGGCGGGCTGGGACGTCGGCCGGGGGGAGCAAAAGGGGCACTGGCCCCTTTAAGCCACACCGGCACCTGCTGATGTCCAAGCTACGCCAGTGCTCTCTCCCAGCCGTGACGCAACACGGGTTTGCGGGCACGGCCAAACCCTGCTGACAGTCATAGACTGGCGGGGTAGGATGAGTACATCGACAGAGAAAAAAAAGATGGCCTTCTTCATCGAATCATCTTAGGTGGATGAGTAGGGGCCCTGTGAGTTTATAAAGAGGTGTCTAAGCCTCTCACCTGAATAAATTCGCGCAGTTTTTACAGGGTAAGCTGCAAGTCTAACATCCCAGCCCCGTAATCACAGTAAGGACACAGATAACAAAGGTCCAACTTAGCAGCAGCACCACAAACACCGAAGCCTTGAAGTAGGACCAAGCAATGAACGAATAGTATAAGTGTTGAGGTTCAACGTCCCAAAGCACTATGCGATCATGAGAGACGCCGTACTCAAGCACTTCAGAAATTTAAGCGCACGGGCCTAAAGCATTTTCACCGCAATCGAAAATTCGACCGCCGCGGTCGGGATTCAGCCGAGTGCCTTAGCCACTAGACCACCTTGTTGGGTAAGCAATAAATGAAACTTCCAGTGACTTTCACGTAATATCACATTCCAGAACCGAGAAAATGTGTCCGCCGCTTTTCTTACGCATGTTCAGGAATGATTACGTTTATTTGCGGCAAACAACACAGTCTAGTATGCGTTAATAAAAATCAAAGCGATCAGAAGAAGCGTTTCTCCACAATGACAACTCCTTACTCCAGCCGAAACCACTCACGGCACGCAATGAAAGCAGACAAAAGCGGGAAAGCATCGTCTGCTTGACCGCCGGCGCTCTGCTCTCCCATAATGCCTCGGCACCGTTCTACCGGGGGAAGGTGCGGCACTGCGATTTCTGGAAAAGTTCATTAGCGCAGTGGCTCCACTGGAACAAGAAGAGTGGGAAAGGGCATAGAAGTGGGTTCCTAATAGCGCATCAACAGGCCCTGACGGCATACCAATTATTCTAATAAAGAAACTAGAAACGAACTCTAAGCAAACATGAAGAGATGCAGCGAGCAAAGCAATAATGGATGTTGAAGCCTCCAATGGGTAGAAATTAAGCAGAATAATCATGATCTATAAAGGAAAGGGGGACAAAGCTGATATAAACAACTACCATTCTATGACAGTGACTTCTGTAGTTCACGGACTGGTGGTACAGAAAGTAAGGAAAAGACTACAGACATGGGTTCAGAGTGATGGCGTGCTGGAAGAACTACAAAATGGGTTCTGTAAACGAAGGAGGTTGGAGGACAATCTGTTTTTATTGATGCAGTGTATTGAAATAGCGGGGGAAAAAGTCCCTGTTACTGGCATTTCTAGATATCAAGGTAGGAGCTTACGATAGTGTGATTCAAGAACACTTGTGGGGACTACTGGACACACTAGATGTGGAAGATGGAATAACTAGTCTTTTAAATGACATCTGTGAAAGTAACAAGGTAGCGATAAAATGGGAATAACAGGTATCCGAACCTATAAAAATACAACGCGGCCTTCGACTGGTATGTCCCTTGTCACCTTTGCTATTTATGCTGTATCTACAGGCACTAGAAGCCAAATTATAAGGGAGTCGACTCGCCTTCAACATCTCATTTACCAAGCAAGAAAAACACGTTGAACAGTCATTGACAGCATTGATGTATGCAGATGATATAGTATTATTAGCTGACAAGACGAAGATCTGCAGGAATTGGTAGACAGCTGTAGTAATGAGGGAGGCAAGTTAAATATAAAGCTGAATTGTGGAAAATCGGCAATCATGTTTTTTTAAATATAACGAAGACAGTGAGCATAAGGTAGGGGAAGTAATGCTAGAAATAGTGTATAAATACAAATATATCGGCGCATGAATAATAACGGGGCTTAGTATGTAAGGAAGTACGATAGATACATAACCACTAAGGGCATTAGGAATGCAGCTGTAATGAAAAATAGGGCACTGTGGAACTACAATAGGTAGGAAGTTGTGAGAGGAATTTGGAAAGGTGTCATGGTCCCGAGTTTGATGCTCGGTAGTGTGTTCTGTACAGTAGTCGGGACAACTCCAACTTTAATACTATAAAAACTAGCAGTAATCCAGATGACACCCCACCAGTAATGATAGAAGAAGTCAGAAAAGCTTTGCAGAGCATGCAAAGAGACAAAGCTGCTGATGAGGATCAGGTTACATCAGATCTGCTGAAAGATGGAGAACAGATTGTGTTAGAAAAACTAGCCACCCTGTTCACGAGGTGTCTCCTGACGGGAAGAGTATTAGAGTCTTCGAAGAACGCTAACATCATCTTAATACATAAGAAAGAAGATGACAAGGACTTGAAAAATTACAGGCCGATTAGCTTGCTCTCTGTAGTATACAAGCTATTTACAAAAGTAATTGCTAACAGAGCAAAGAAAACATTAAAATTCAATCAACCAAAGGAACAAGCAGGATTTTGAACAGGCTACTCAACAATCGACCGCATTCATACTATCAGTCAGGTAATAGAGAAATGCTCAGAATATAACCAACCACTATACATAGCCTTCATAGATTACGATAAGGCGTTTGATTCAGTAGAAATATCAGCCTTCATGCAGACACTGCGGAATCAGGGCGTCAATGAAGTATATATAAACATCCTGGAAGAAATCTTCAGGGGAACAACTGCTACCATAGTGCTTCATAAAGAAAGCAACAGAATACCAATCAAGAAGGGTGTAAGGCAGGGGGACCCAACTTCCCCAATGCTATTTACCGCGTGCTTACAGGAGGTTTTCAGAAGCGTAGAATGGGAACAGTTAGGGATAAGAGTTAATGGAGAGTACCTTAGTAACCTGCGCTTCACCGATGACATTGCATTGCTGAGTAAGAGAAGAGAAGGAGAACAGAAAGGTAGGTCTTAAAATGAATCTGCTAAAAAACGAAAGTAATGTACAACAACCTCAGAAAAGAGCTGCGCTTCGAGATATGTAATAGTGCACTTCAAGTTGTAAAAGACTATGTCTATTCAAGGAGGTAATAACCGCGGAGCCGAACCACGAGATTGAAGTAACTAGAAGAATAAGAATGAGGTGGAGCACATTTGGCAATCACTCTCAAATTATGACAGGTAGTTTGCCACTATCCCTCAAGAGAAAGGTATATAACAGCTGTATCTTGCCGGTACTTAGCTACGGAGCAGAAACCTGGAGACTTACAAAAAGGGTTCAGCTTAAATTGGGGACCACACAGCGAGCAATGGAAAGAAAAATGGTAGGTGTAACCTTAAGAGACAAGAAGAGAGCAGAGTGGATTAGGGAACAAACGGGGGTTAAGGATATCATAGCTGAAATCAAGAAGAAGAATTGGACATGGGCTGGGCAGGTAGCGCGTAGACAGGACAACCGCTGTCGTTAAGGGTAACTAACTGGTTTCCCAGAGAAAGAAAACGGGCTAGGGGGAGACAGAAGGTTCGGTGGGCAGATGAGATTAAGAAGTCGGCGGGTATAAATTGGCAGCAGCAAGCACAGGACCAGGTTAACTGGCGGAACATGGGAGAGGCCTTTGTCCTGCAGTGGACGTAGTCAGGCTGACGATGATGATGATGATGATGATGAATGTGTTCTTGGCAATGAGATCAGTTAAAGAAAGATTTGAAATTAAACAACGTTGTGTAGGTAGACTTGCTTTGGGAGCACACGGGAGCACCCCACATCAGGGGGTACAAGGTGACACGTGATTGACATCGTTCGAGTGCGGGGGAGCTAGCAGCAAGATAAATTTTGAGGAGTGATTGAAAAATTGGGAGAGGAGCGTTTGGCTAGGGAAGTTTTCAGCTACTTGTAAATGAAAAATGTTGACGCTGAATGGAAGAAGCGAACTCGAAAGTTGTAAAACAAACATTCAAACAACAGCAGACTACTCAGCCAGAAGGAAACATCGGTTAAGAAGAAGGTAAAGAAAACAGAAAGGTACTTGTAGAAGTTTGGAATGCTTACGAATTCATCACTGGAGACCTACCGAACTTTCAAGCAGGAAATTGCAAAAGGAAAAAAAAATGGCAGCACAACCACGGAGTGAGTGGGGCGAAGCATCCGTCCGTCCATTCTTTCTTGCTTCCGTCCGTTCATGCGTCCGTCTGTGTGACCGGCCGTGCGTCCATTCGCCCATTCGTGCGTGTGTCTGTTCGTGCGTCCGTCCCTGCGTTTCTTCAATCATCCACTCATGCGTCCGTCCATGCGTTCATACGTCCGTGCAGCCATCCGTGCGTCTGTCCATGCATCTGTCTGTGTATGCGTTCATCCATCTAGTCTACAATCCAAGTACCATTATCTCACATGTTTTCATCATACATTCCGCATATGCAAGCACCGCCATCGAGCGGACATTCCAAGGACTAAGCGAGAGGTGGCGCACGCACACTTTCTTACGGCTTGCGCTTCATGTCTCCTTCCTACCTTTAACCACCTCGAGTTCATAATATATACTCATTCACTGTATTCATGGCACTGCGGCCCAACGCTCGCAAAACCTTTCTAAAACCAGGGTGGTTATGCCCAGAGAGTATAACGTAGCAACGCTTTCTTGTCAGATAGTACTCAATATACATGCCAATGGCTACAAAAGGGGAATAAGAGACAGGAGAATTCGGCTTTTAGTTAGCGCGCACGCTGGGAATTTTTTTATTGTTCAACAACGCACAGAAGAAATCTCTCACCGGCACCATCTTGGAGGTGACATTTTAAGACTGGATACACACTACGACTACAACTACGACTATGAGGGACGAACGGGTGCATCTGTAAGGAGCTTCGTTCCTAAAATCTACGATCAATCTCGGGGTAGTTCTCTGCTGTTCGAGGCCAGAACGGGAGTGTTGCGGACCAAGACGTACCAAGCCAATACGAAGGCACAGACACGTTATGTAGTGCGCGTGGAGATGAGGAGGAAACGGCTTAACATTTGATAATGTTGTGTAAAGAGCTCCAGCCTATTGTGACCATTCATCCGTCCATTCGTTCATATATCCATCTGTCGGTCGGTGCATCCATGCTTCCGCCCATATCTCTATCCAACATCCGTGAGTTCGTCCGTATGTTCGTCTATCTGTCTGACCGTCCGTGCTTCTGTTTATCTGCGTGTCCCTCCGGGCGTCCGGCCATCCATGCTTCCGTGTGGTTGTGCATCCATCCGTGCACCTGTATGTATGTCCGTCCTTCCATACTTCGGTCTGTCTGTGACTGCGTCCGTCCGTCAGCATGTCCGTGCTACTGTCCGTCTTGACAAGTTTCCATCCACCCATTCGTGCGTTCCTGCCTCTGTCCATCCGTCGACTGAGACGAACGTACATACTTATGAACGCTTCACCCCACTAATCATGATTCGCTCCTTAGATATGCTGTATTTCTTAGCATTCTTGGGTCAACTACTACAAGAACACTCCTATGGTACCAATTAGGACATCATTCATACCTTTTTTGAGGTTTGGATGCATCTAACACACCATTTTGTCAGTCAAGCGAAGGCGGCAGAGCCAAATCAGGCGTATGCTACTGCTAACAAATCAAGGCTCACGATAGTGCCTGCTTTTTTAAGAAAGACAAAAAATAATTGTTCAATTGCACGCGGAGCTTTTCGAGACGCTACCCAGATCAAACCCACAAGATAGTTGTATTTGCTTACCTTACACTTTGTCACTTACAACGGTTCGGGCAATTGGGATAAAGTCAGATAGTTTATAGGTACCTCAAATGCTAACTGTGGTCGCGTCGAAATGCAACGTTGATTGCATGCAGCCATCACTGTGGACAGACGTACGAATCTCGAGCCAAGCTGCGCCACTTCACCAAAGAATATGTTTTGATGCTCCACTTACCTATCCCAGCCTTCAATACCAAGAAAATGTTTGCGGGTGTATGGTTCAGTAGGTAAAACAAACTTTCTCAATATTATTTGGGAGTTATGTCAATGCCGCGTAATCGTGAGATATGCAGCCACAATTACCATACCTTCTTTAAGGGCGTCAACATAGCATCTTTCATATCTTCTACAATGTACGTCCGCATCCGGAATGTCTTGTCAAATGGTGTATCCCTGGAAAAACCAAACACTTACTCTACAACAAATTATCACTCTCTAACAATTCTAGGGCTACCATGCAGGGTGGCCCGAGCTTCTCAAGAACACAAGATTGCTCGGCGCTCGCACTACTTCGGTCATGACATGAAGACGATACTGAATACACGACAGCAGCAGCTGCAGTGATAATAAAAATGTGCTTGGCGTTGCGAACGTGTGCGGCTTTCGCGGCCCTTTTCAAACCAACACCCAATACTTGCGAACAAATCAGCCCCGCCACTCGGTCGATATTTCAACAGTGTAATGGTGTGTGCGTGATCGTTGTGGGAGCTCCTTGCCAACATAAGATCGCGCTTCCCAGGCGCGTTCGTGCGTGGTTGTCCTTTTCGAGGCAAGCTCTTTTGTTGCTCCTGAGGCATGGAAGTATCTACTCTTCCAAGCGGCAAAGGCGCGCATGAAGCAATCAAGCGCCGCTCGCTTGGGACTGTTTAATACAGCAGATCAATAAATGGGTGGGTTTTTATTACTTTCAACACTCGCCAGAAGAAACTGTAAAAACCGGTTATGCGCAGGCAAGTGAACAGTGGCATTTCTCGCCATAAATGGTTTTAGGGTCGCTTGCATTTTAGAGGCAACACGGGTGACAGTGTTACGCCTTGATCACGTTGAACTTGAAGGCGAGGTGTTGTAGTCTTGTGAAGAAAAAATTGGCAGATCCCACGTGCAGTGAGAATCGATGATATGTGAAGCACGAATGAGAAATGTTGATGTGTCACTTTAATATCAGCACAACGTTATGAGGTGAAGGTAAATGGTGTCGTACATGACTTCTGTGTCATGATTATCACGTTTGTATGTGTCGTTTACCTTCGTTATCTATTCACGTCACGTGAAACCAAATTTAGTATATGTCAAGCTAGCAAAAGGGCCGTGAGCACGCTATTAGCGGGGTATGGTGTCATGTTCTTACATGACACGCGTGTCAAGATTATCATGTTTGCACCAGTCATATATATCGTCATCCATTGACGTGACGTAACACCAAATTTAGTATATGAGCAGCTATCAAAAAGGTGGTGAGGGCATCATGACGGGCCCAATATACTCCAATGTAGCTTTGACACACGCGCACGCTGGGCACAGCGACGCTACGTTAGCAAAACGCGAGCACTCTATAGTCTGACGCCAGGCACGACCGGCGCGACCAGCGCGAAATTCAAGCCGCTGCATTACTCAGTAAGCACTGCATCTCCCTCTTTTCGTGACCGAATGACGCCGGACGCGCTGAAACGCGCATGCGTCAAAGCAACGAAGCGCGGCGCGGGCCTGCAAGTATATGGCAGGACCGGCGCTTGGCGTGACAACGCCGGCGTGATGCGACGAAAGGAACGCCGGCGAGCACGCGCACCACGTCACGTCGAAATGTATTTGCGCCTTGACTGTTGCATGTAGTCTGTCCTCACATGACACACATCTCATGGTTATCGTGTTTGCACTAGTCACATACCTTCGTCATTCATTGACATCACGTAATACCAAATTTGACATATGTGAAGCTAGCGAAACGGCCACGAGCCTATCATCAGTGTGGCATGAAGTCATGCTGTTGCTTGACACGCATGTCGTGATTATCATGTTTGGATACGTTATTTACCTATGGCGTCCATTCTCGTCGCGCAATATCGAGTTTGGTACATGTCAAGCTAGCGTAAGCCGCGAGCGCATCATGAGCGTAGCATGTAGTCATGTTGTTACATGACTCGTATCTCATGTTTATCATGTTTCATACAGTATAAAAGCTTTATCATCTATTTACGTACTGTAATACCAAATTTAGTATATGTGACGCTAGCGAAACAGCCGCGAGCACATCATGAGTGTGGCGTGTAGTCATGTTGTTACATGACACTAATGTCATGATTTTTATGTTAGGTTCTGTCGCTTGTGTTCGCCATGCAATCATGTCATACCATACCAGTTTTGCAACATGCCATGTGAACAAAACCACCGCAGGAGGTCCAGGACCTTGAAATATACATCATGACTTTTATGGCATACATGTCCGTAATTTCATTTCATGAATAGTGAAATACGTTCTTCATACAGTTATGGTTAGCCATAACATGTTTGGTATCGTTGCCTTCATTGAAATGGCCAGGAGAGCTAAAGTCATAGGCAGGTAGATAAATAGATAGATAGATAGATAGATAGATAGATAGATAGATAGATAGATAGATAGATAGATAGATAGATAGATAGATAGATAGATAGATAGATAGATAGATAGATAGATAGATAGATAGATAGATACGCTTAAAGTCGACGAAGTTCGCTAAGAAATTCTTCGCAATTAATACCTTGTTGTTAGTGCATACATGCATAGTTTCTGTGATTCAGCTTAGAACTCAATCTTGCCGCTCGCTGGCGATGCCACGGGAGCGCTGCTCCTCGGAAGTAGCAAACGCGTCAGGTGTAACTGATGCTCGCCTTGGGTGTTTCACGATCAAAGAGGATGACAGGCGAACGCGAAAAGTTTATAATTCTGATATGGCACCTTGTCAACTAATTTTATTTTTATTTATTTACAACATACTGCGGTATTGAAAAAGACCAAGCAGGAGAGGCACAAAAATTAAGTGGAAAATACACGTAAGCAAGATAGATGAATGATGTGCACAACATGCAGAAGATAAGTACATTTTACAGAGTTATATAGATGAGCCTAAACACAGGTTAATACGACCTTCAGAACAACGGTGATGGGTCTATCTCCCTATTATACATTCACAATTGCGAAAAACAGTAAAGCAAGTCGAGTACAGACAACAGTACAGGCAATATAGCACGCTCAAAATGGCACATAGACTGAGATGTGAAAACCACTTCAGGCAGTGAATTCCATTCCGATACTGTACGTGGGAAAAACGAATTCTTGAACATGTTTGTGTGGGCTCGGTACGGAAGCAAACTGTGCGTTTGTCGATGTCTCGTGGAGCGTGATTGAAATGGCTGAATGTATACAGATGCATTTACCTTTGTGGAACCAGTATAAAGAGCAAACAGCAGTTTTAGCCTATCAATTTTTTGTCTATCTTCCAGAATTGAAATGCTATTTGCCAGCATTAGAGAAGTTGGCGAGTCGGTGGTCCTATATTTGTTGAAAATGAAGCGTATAGCGCGTCTTTGCACCATTTCAAGCCGGTAGTTATCTTTTTTAAGGAAGGGGTCCCATACGACCGAAGCGTATTACAGTTTAGGAAGTATTATCATTTTGAAGGCCAGTAATTTGACATGAGTTGGTGACGCTTTGAGTTTATGCCGTAAAAGGCCTAACTTGCGTGTGGCAGATGCGCAGATGTTTTCTATGTGCTTTGACCACGACAGAGTATTGGTGAACGTTTTCCCGAGGTATCTGTACTGGCTTTTTTTTTACCACTGGTGCACCATTTAATGAATAAGAAAACTGATAGGGTTGTTTTTTCTTCGTTACACAAAGTAGAACTGTTTTGTCAGCGTTCAAGCTCATACCCCAGGTAGTGAACCACTGACCAATTCCCGTCAAACTGCTGTTTAACAAGGCTTGGTCATCGGTGCTCGTGATTTCCTTGAAAATAAGACAATCGTCTGCAAACAATTTTATGGAAACTCTCGGGTCTATAGCAGATGTGATGTCATTGATGTAAATTAAAAAAAGAACCGATCCCAAAACACTGCCCTGTGGAACGCCAGATGTCACACCAAGTCTTTCAGATGCGCACCCGTCGACTTCCACAAACTGTGTTCTGTTTGTTAAATATGATTTGATCCAGTTAATTATAAACGCATGAAGGCCCAGAGAAGAAAGCTTAGTGAGTAGTTTATCATGGGGTACGTGATCAAAAGCTTTACTGAAGTCAAGAAAGACTAAATCTATTTGGCTGGATGAATCTAAAGCTTGTGCGATTTCATGAGTGGTTGTAACAAGTTGAGTAGGGGTAGAAAGGCCTTCGCGAAACCCATGTTGGAACTCGGAAAGGACACTGTTTGTTTCCAGAAATTTGTTAATAAAAGAGGCGATTATGTGTTCCAAAATTTTGCAGCAGGTTGATGTTGTGAGATGGGTCGATAATTTTCCATTTTCAAGCTATTTCCTTTTTTAAAGACAGCCACAACGCGAGCTAGGCGCCAATCATTAGGCAACACTGAGTGGAGCAAGCATAAACGAAAGATGGCGGTCAAAATGTGCGATATCGGCTCGGCATAACGGCGCAAAAAAGCATTTGGAATTAGGTCTGGCCCTTCTGACGACTCTTTATTTATAATCAGCAGAAGTGCAAGAACGCCTTCGCAAGATATAAATTCACGATCAGTATCTGTGACATTCGTGAACAGTCCGTTTGTTTCAGTCTGGGGAGAGAAGACCGAATGGAAATACTCGTTCATTGTATTATCAATGGTCCTCGGTTGAGTTATAAGGACGTTGTTTTGTTCAATTTGTTCCAAGGGTTTTTTACTGCCGCCCAGATAGCGCCAGAACTTTTGTGGTTGTGTTTTTATAAAATTTGGCAACGTGGTCAAAAATTACTTCAGTCTGGCTGTAGATAAACTTGCTGAAAGCTGTGTTTTAATACTCTGAATGAGTTAAGCTCTAGGTGGTTTTGTTTTCTTGGCCCGTTTCAGTTTCCGCTTTAAATGAACGATATTCCTGTCTACCCAGGGACTACCTCGGTTTGTTTTGATTTTTTTACGAGGGACATAGGTACGAATACAATGGAGGACCATCCTCTTTATTCAAGCCATAGTGAGAGGGGATTTTCATTTGATACGTTGTCGGCAAACGCCCAAAGCTCGTCTAAGATTGCCTGGTCGTCAGCACGGGCAAAGTTACTAATAACTTTTGCCTTGGGCTTCGCGTTTTTAGACAGTTTTCAACGAAACAAGTAATAAAAATGAACTTATGGACCGATATACCCTCTTCTATGCAAACATCATGCTGTAACGTAGCTTTGCTGATGAAAACGAGATCCAAAATTGTGCCACCATCACCAGACGGACGGGTGACCTCCTTTACCACTTGGTCCAAGTCACATGCCATCATTTTGTCAAGAAGTAGGTTATCCTCTGTTTGGGAAAGGTGGTCACTTGTCCAGTTGATTGATAACATGTTAAAATCACCCGCCATAATAATCTCGCCCAGATTTGTTGCTGTCATATAATCTAAAAGAATCGTTAGAAACTCGGGTGGGGAAGACGGTGGCCTGTATACTGCGCAAACTGTAAACACATGACCCCAGAAAAATACTTTCAAAAAGAGGCTTTCATGAGAATCAATCTGCGGAAGCAGAGTAACTGAGAACGATTTTTTTTTTAATATGACAGCAACTCCTCTTCCCCGAGAAAAGCGGTCACGACGGAATATTTGGTGCGAGTCAGGTACAATACAGTCGTCGCTGACACCATCGTGCTACCATGTTTCACTTATGACCGTCAGGTGGGGATCATATTTGTATAAGAGACCTTCTAACTCAGCAGTTTTATTTGCTATGCTTCCGGCATTCATATTTAGGATCCTTAGTTGTTTTGGTGCACCGCAAGCTTCCCGTCAAAGCTCGGCAGGTGTGATTTCGTTTGCAGATGCCATGTGCGCAGTACCCGGAAAAGGTTTCACACGAGTGCTCAAGGCAATGCGTTGTTGCTTAGTGTCCTCCCAAGTATAACTTACACCATCGATCCCCAGCTTATCATAGATAAGCGAGACGCTTTTGCCGTTTGCCTTGTCGGCTTTCACAGATTGCCATAACAGTTTGCGCTTACGTAGTGTGGATTTTCTGAAATCGTTTTGGATGAATATATTAGTACCTTTGAGTTTGCTGGCACTACGTAGGATAGCTTCCTTCTCAATGAAATCCTGGAAATATACAATCACTGGTCTATTTCCAACTCGCTTCCCGAGACGGTGAATTCTTGCAACGGATCTGCTGGGTTGTTTGAGTATTTTTGTGAACACATTATCGATGGCTTGCGTACGCAACACTTGATCGCTTTCATCAGCCTAGTCCTCAATACCATAGACAACGAGATTGGACCGTCGACTGTGGTCTTCAAGGTCAGTTAGTTTGCTTATCTGTTGCTCAACTACATTCTCAAGGAAAAGTACTTTATACTGCAGTGTTTGAATTTGCGATGATTTTTCGCGTACATCATGTAATACCTTATCCAGTTCAGTCCAACGATTATTTAACAAAGTGACAGCATTTTCGGTATCTGTCAGCCTACTTCGGATATCATAAAGCTCTGTTAATATGGATGACTGACCCTTCATTATTTGCTCAAACATTTCTTCGACTGTTGGACCAGGATTTTCTTCTACGTCACCACAGACGGTGAGTTTACAGGCATGAAAACAACTATACGCAATGAGAACACATGTCCGTGGGCACGGCAGAACAAGGAGTGTACAATCATCACTGCGTACTTTGGAATAGGTTGAACTAACCTGGACAGTGAACAAGAATTGCTTGGTTATCGGCATGTTCCCTGCCGCTTCGCCGCGCCCACTGAAGAAGAAATGCTGTGGGCCGTCCTTTATAACCAGCAGTGGTGTTGTCCCGGTCGAGACTAGGTAACGAGGTCCAATCAGATGTAGAACCGTTGGTGACCAGTTCTGGCAGAATACGCTGTCGTATCTTGCGTCATGCACAGGAAACGCTTGACACGTGCTGGTTGAGTTGACTAACAGCAAAACCTGGACAGTGAACAAGAATTGCTTGGTTATCGGCATGTTCCCTGCCGCTTCGCCGTGCCCACTGAAGAAGAAATGCTGTGGGCCGTCCTTTATAGCCAGCAGTGGTGTTGTCACGGTCGAGCCTAATGATTCCTGATTGATTGACTCGTGGGGTTGAACGTCCCAAAACCACGATATGAGTATGAGAGACGCCATAATGGAGGGCTCTGGAAACTTCGACCACCAGGGGTTCTTTAACGTGCAACCAAATCTGAGCACACGTGCCTACAACATTCCGCCTCCATCGGAAAAGCAGCTGCCGTAGCCGGGATTCGATAACGCGACCTGCAGGTCAGCAGCCGAGTACCTTGCCACTAGACCACCGTGGCGGGGCAAGTTATAATTCTTAGTGCTGGTTTAACTGTAAGCATTTCATACGGTGGATGCTGAGCAGAATTATTTTTTTTGTACCAAATATTTAGTCAGCTTGCACTTCTTGTGCAAATCTGAAGTCATCAGCTTATGATTTGACTTGTCCTAATTGAGGCTATAATTTGAAGCTCTCTGTCAGTGCAGATTTACACGTCATAAATTTGACATGATTACAAAAACCTAATTAGAAAAAAAGCTACTCCGCCTAATCTTAATCAGCACGTTTTTATTTAGGAATTCCTAATGAGTGAGGTTCACATGAGCCTGGTGTTAGGATGCTTCTAATCGCCTTTGTCATCAGCATTACGTTAATTATCTTAGTGGTAGCTTGGCATGACTTTGTTGTATAGCTTTTGTAAGGTTCGAATCAATAAGCTCAGGGTTAGCATGACCTGACATAATTACATAAATAAGCGGCCTACTATTTTGAAAGTACGTTGGGCGCACGGGTCCGAAGTGTGGCAGAAGAAAAGAGGAAGATGTCGGGTGCCAGCCAAACAATATGCTGCATTGTAAGACAAACCGATTTGTTCATACTCGTGGCCTCGTTGATAAGCACCACCCACGCTTTGTTCAAAGGCACCCAGCGGGAACTAATGTACGGCTGACTGCCATGGTACTGATTGTTCCAAAGGAAGCGCAGGCATTAAACACTTCAAAGTGATGTAAACAGCATATATTTTGATAAAAATTGCAGCAGCGCAGGTCCGCTAGCCAGGATATATGGGGCATGACGTGCGGATACTTGGACACATGGTCAAACGGACAGAAAGAAAGATGGATGGGCGGAAAGATGGATGGATGGCATGATGGAAGGACGTCACACGTATGAATGAATGGTGAGATGGAAAATGACCACACAACTTGGCTGGTTTGCGTGACTTGCGCACCAGCTCACTAGTGATACAAATTTCCAGGAGCTACGCGCTGCGTGACGCTCCTCTGGCATGCGCAGAACGGCTCTAGATAAACCACGCAAAACTCCTGAACCTCAGCCAGTGTAGCGTACGCAAAAAAATGACTTTCTGGAAATGTTTGGGCATTTAATTGTGCGCATACCAGTATTCACTGGAACGACAAACGATTGGAAGAAGGTACGTCTAATTCGGAGTCACTATCCTACTTGACAGAGCCCGCGTGGAGGGTGAACTTGAATGTACCGTACCTTTAGCACGTTCACTACGGGCATCGCCAGAACTCAAAAAGACTCCTAGTTTCGCGAAAACCTAGCCAGGCTTCATGGCACCCATAATGCGTACAAACGTGCTTGTTATTTTTTACGCATTATTTTATTCATTTATTTATTCACTTATTTATTTTTACTCTTAACTAAAGGCTGATACAGTATGAAGTACTGAAATACTCTTCGTTCATTGTTCAAAGACACAAGCGCTACACAGTGAAATCAAGACGTCGATGCATCTGACAGCTTTGAACAAAACTACTTTATACCGACCATACAAATCGCAATGCAAATGAAATAGAACTGTTACCTAAAGTACAACGCAAAAATATTCAAGTTTTACACAGTAGTGGCAAACATTGAGCAAAGAGTAACACAATCTCAGACACCACACACAACTTACACTTTTCCACAGGCTTGAAAATTATAACCATCAAAATCGGGAACTTTTTTCTCATTATCTATAGTTTTTTTAATTGATGCCAAAGCATACAAGCCACCTTTCACTGGAGGGAAAGGGAAGGTAATAAAATGCTTTATACAATTACCTGGAAAAAGAAATAGGCCAGTAAAAATTTTTCGAATTCCTCCGAACAGTCAAGTTCAGTTGCATGATGCTGTAGCACGTTCCACTCTTCAGTCATTTTCGGGAAGAGGGGGTATTTAAAAGTGTCGACCTTTGCGGATATGGGCCTTATTTGATCCAGATCACTCTATCTGACAGATCGTGAAATACGGGACATTCTGTTTTGTGTTTAGAAAAAAATTATTTACAGCATGTACAGAACACAAAGACATCATACCATTCCAGTAACAGGGCACATACACTTCGGCACATCAATATTTCATGACTTACATCACAACGTTGCAGTGAAGACATTTGCTCTAATATACATGACAATGTTGGCATATATGTACACAAGAACTCAATGCATTATTATGATACAATGGTATAACGATACAATAGATGCAATGAAACACGATATGTAACAAATAAAATCATATAAAACAACTCAATGGGCGCTGGTTAGCACCAAGTCGGTCGAAAAATTAGTTGTATCCTTTCGTGTTCCACCTTGACGAAAAAGCATGACCAATGCCGCAAAAACTCTTGCTTCCCGTGGAAGAAAAGCTCCTCGGAGAGTAACGCGAGGATTCTTGTCTCATTCTCCCCAGTATCGGCCACAAAGCACGCCGGCGGCAATTGGCAGCTACGGCCTCACATCAGTTTCTCCAAAGGCTGAACAACCCCGCAACTATTAACAGAGCCGAGAAGCGGCTACGCGGAAAACGGCCGGTGGACACGAAAGTTAGCACACCCTGTCCCCGAAAACCAGCCTTAACGACACGCCAAAAAACGCGGGAAACCACACATTCAACCTTCGTCGATTGGTCTCTACCATGACGCAGTTGGGGCAAGTGGAAGTGCGAACCACCTGCCATCGCTGCAACCGATCTCGCGTCGGGAGCAAGCCCCAGCCCAACCTCCAGACAAAGTCTCTGAGATGCCCTGGCAACACTGCGGCAGCTATTGGTTTCCAAGCGTGGTTCATTACAGATTGACGATGCTGGGGCACCAAGGGCCGTAGAATGGCGGCCATTGTGTTCACCACTTCAGAATCGGCCACCTTTATCTCTGGGCACGTAGCTTCCAAACGTTGGTGAAATTCCGGAAGGGCTCGATACAAAGATGGTAATTCAGTTGATTGGGAACCTTGGTTTATTTGGCTATCCGGCAAGAAGACACGTAGTGATGGCCCCAGATGGTAGTGAGCCAGTGTCTGAGCGGGCATGCCATCATTGCTTAGTATTCGCAATAGAGTTCGGAGGCACAATGTAGAAGCCATGACGGAAAGGTTGGGGAATGCAAAACCGCCTTGATCTCGCGGTTGAGCTAACGCTGGACGGGATAACAATTAGGTGCCACCAGACTAAAAAATGAATTGATGCAGCTTTGCACTTTCCTGCAAACGTGGAGCGGGGGTTTAACAGAACGGCAAAGTTACCAAAATTTTCCTAGGTACACCGTTTGAGTTAAGTATCGGCGTTCCAAGAGGGCGAATTCGAAGTACCTGGCTGCTTTGATATCACTTAGACGAGTTTGCACAACAGATGACCAGATGCTATCTTGTATACCAAATGCAGTGAAAGTAACTCCGAGTATTGAAATCTCAGGAGACCACTGTAAAGGCGACGTGATGTTGATACGACCGCTGAGGTTGCCAATGAAAAAATACTGGCTTTCAGAAAAGTTTAACCTTGCTCCGGAGATAATAGTGAAATCATGGAATGTATCAAGAGCATGCTGCAGTGACTGTTCATTATGTACATATAGAGTAATATCATCTGCATATGCAGTGACCTTTACTTGAGTGTTACTGGGTAGAGGTAAGCCACGAATCTGCGGGTGATGTTCAACGGCCCTTAAGAAGGGTTCTAACGCAAGGATAAATAACACTGGGGAGAGGGGACACCCTTGACGGACCCCACACGTGACTCTAAATGCGTGACTCTCACAGTAATCTAAGTAGAGGGTACTTTCTGAGTTAGTGTACATCGCGTGGATGAGGTCAATTAACTTATCCGAGAATCCGTATGCATGTAAAACATTTAGTATGTAGCCATGTTTTATGAAATCAAAAGCTTTCTCTTGATCTAATGAAACCAACAGTCCTTGCGCACATCGACTAGTGGTGTATTGAATGATGTCACGCGTTAACCACGCATGGGTGTGTATTTCGCGGCTCGGAACAGAACAGACATGGTGGGGAGCGATTGATGTTGCGAGAATTGGGCTGATTTGGCGCAACAAAATGTTGGCCAAGAGCTTGTAATCTACATTGAGCAGGGTAATAGGGCGCCAATCTTCTGGTCGCGTGGACATTGGGTCTTTCTTGGGAACTAGTGTTATACGGCCTTTGTGGAAAGAGGTTTGAAGTGTAATATCTTGGAAACACTTGCGAATGACGCGTGACATCGTTGGACCAATGATAGGCCAGAACTATAAATAAACTGTGTAGGGAGTCCGTGGGACCCTGGGGCCGATCCCTTTTTCATTGCGTCTAATGCGCCCTTGATTTCGTCATCGAATGGTGGTGAAAGCAGCACGTCATTTGACATGTTGGAATCATGAGGTAAATCTTTTAGCAAAGAATGCGAAGAAATGGATCCTGGGTAACAGACATTAGCACCAGATTGAGCTATTGACTGAAAGTGTTGAGTGAATTCCTGAAAGTCGTGCGCACCCGCCGCAGCTGGGGCGGGAGAGTTCAGCGAGTGGGCAGCCGAGCCTGGTGGACGAAGCAGAGCTCTGCGTGCATACCTTAGCACCTCAGGGTGTGCACACGGTGCACGTCTAAGCGCCAAGATGCAGCCGTGAGAGAAGAAGCGCGCATAATACGTTGGTACCTTTCAACGAGCTCCTCTTGCCATGCCCACATTACAGTGGAAGGACTGGGATATCGATTGGCAATACGTATATTCTGGATTAACAATGACGCATCTTTCGACATACGGGTGCATAGTCCTCTGCCTGACGCACTGCAATGATGGCGCCACTGTTCTTTGAGGCCATCCCAATCAGCTACATTCGCCCCAATGAGCGATGTGAGTAACGCTCGGGATAATTTCTCCGTAGCCTGAGAGTCCTGGAAAACGCGGCAATCGAGACGCCATGGTCTGTGAATCGTTGCAGGCGGAGCGTGAACATAACCGGCCGATGGTGGCTAATGTACACTGGTGTCGGTGGAAATGACAGTACCTCGGTGTCGTGAACGTAGGTAATGAGACTGGGGGATGCATACACGCGATCAATTCGACTGTTCGACGTTGCTCGACGCCAAGTATAGGCATAATACTGCCATGCGCACTTTGATGAATGTCACTCAAGGCCAATTGCTGCACCAGGCGTTCGAGTTCTCTGGCATTCCAGTTTGACCGGCCACGACCCAGACCTCGAATGTCTGCGTGTCAGTCTAGGACACAATTGAAATCCCCTAAGTGTACCACGTCTTAGAAATTTAAAAGGAACGCATCAAGAAATTGGAAGAACGCGTTTGAGTTCACCCGTGCCGCTGGGGCACACACGGACACAAATCTTATTCTTAACGAAAAAAAGGTGCAGTCGAACACCAGCACGCGTCCAAAGGCATCGAAGGAAACATGATGTTCACGTAAAAGGCTTCGGTTAAAAATAATGACTCCGACGCCAGTCGAAGGCGTGCTGGCGTACGCAAAGAAACAATCAATAGTGAATTTGCGCTTGAAAGCGAGTACATCAGAAAGCTTGAAAAAATATGTTTCTTGCACGAACAGCAAATCACAGTGCACTGAACGCGCAAAAGCCAATACCTCAGCCTGCTTTTGTGGATTGCGGAAACCTTGAACGTTAAAAGTAATACCTTTTAGAATAAGAGCCATAGGGAAAATGAAAACATAGTATAGGATCACGCAAATGCAGGGGTACCTTTATCAGGTGCGGTAGCCGGTGCCCCGCAAGTGGCTGAGTCATTTTTTCCGGCCAGGCGATCCACCGGAGGCTCGGGGCTTCCGGGATCGCGTCAAAGTCCGCAGGAGACTTCTGTCTCTGGTGGGGGCGTCTAACTCACGAGTAGTTATCCGGTGGCGTTAAGAGTCCGGGTGTTTGAGCGAGGATGGTACAAAGGCGTCTCCACTGTCGTGGCTTATGTCACTGGGGCTGGTGTCTTCGTCAATTTGTAGGGGTGCCTCACTCGCGGTGCTGTTGGAGTCCTCGTAGATGCAGGCATCGTCGTCTTGAGATGTAGACTCCTCGATGACACCTGAACTTGTTGTCGACAGAGCAGCAACGCGAGGAGTGTCAGATGCTATATTTTCATCCGAGACGCCGTCCTCACGAGGCGCTTCGTCTGACGAGGGCTTGGCCTGCGATTCCTCAGAAATGGCCACGGGACGCGGGGAACCTAAGTTTTCAGTACCTGGAGGGGTTGTTTGTATCTATGAGGGTTGAAGTTGAAGCAGCCATGTTTCATTGAGTGAATTAATTTTATTCTAGCTACTTTTCACCACAATGGAACTCAGGCAAGTTTAGACGAGTGAGCATTCCGGTCACTTGTTCTCTGTGTACTTTACTTTGACAAAATACACCTTGCTGCCCGTTTCTGTATTTTTTTTTCATTTTCTTGTTTCGTTCTTCCTATATGGATCACATTTTAATCTACCGTAATCAAGTGCGGGTTATGGCTTCGGATTGGAAAGCTCCATATGCCCGATCAAAAGCGCTAATAGACTATGGCGTACCACTGCGTCGAAGTCAATGCCAGTGGTAGAATGATTATAGAGCGACGATGACACCATATGACGTCAGCTTGACGTCAGCAATAGCAAAGCTTTGTTATGTTATGATGACATGAAACGACGAAGTCTTTACCCGACGTTGTTGCTAGGTTGCAGTTTGGAAGGTTATGGCTGCAGTGCCAAACCAGGTTCGCCGTAGGAAGCCTGCAATTCTTTCCTTTTTGGAGGCTGTGCAATACCACGTCTGGTAAGACAAGCTTTCAGTAGGGTGCAACAAGGGTCAAAAACCGACTGACAGTGAGCATATTGCTTTCACCGTGAAACATTTTCAAATAACTGCAAAAGCGCTCCTCGTTGTTTTATTTCACTACAACAAAATCTAGTTATTTTTCATAAAATGTGTTTCTTTTAGGTTTACCCGCGGGTCACATGGTTTCATGTTTTTCAGGTGTGGTCATATCGCACAAGCGCAGGTGTCCAGTGCAGTGAGAAAGTGATGAGAAGTTCGAGCGTGGAGGCCTGAAAACAAACGATGTCACACGATCAATGATTGCGAGAGCCCCGCCGCGGTGGTCTAGTGGCTAAGGTACTCGGCTGCTGACCCGCAGGGCGCGGGCTCGAATCCCGGCTGCGGCGGCTGCATTTCCGATGGAGGCGGAAATGTTGTAGGCCCGTGTGCTCAGATTTGGGTGCACGTTAAAGAACCCCAGGTGGTCTAAATTTCCGGAACCCTCCACTATGGCGTCTCTCATAATCATATAGTTGTTTTGGGACGTTAAACTTCACATATCAATCAATCAATGATTGCGAGAGCTACAGGCGCACTCTTTCGGGAACACAGATGTATAAGGATGGTTGATAACAGGCAGTTTAAGTGCGTTCTTGCTTCTCTCACACTGGTCTGCTGTTTTATGTCGTGCTTATTTCTTTCTGTCTTAGTTTCTGTCTTTCTTTATTTCTTTGTATTTCCTAGATTGCTCTCGCTCTATCTTGCACTCCTCCAAACATTCACATTACTTCGCCTTCGATTGAACTTTTTCCCATAACTTGCTATAGTGCACTGTCGATTGCCAGGCTATGCTTTACACAAGCGATCACGTGGCGTGCCCTCTTACCCCCTCTTCATTCTTCTCCATGTCACAACACCATTCCTCATCCCTTTTTTTCTTCATCGCTTTGATAAGCGTTACAATTCAAAACTACGTCATGCTTGATCATCTGCCTTCCGGCTTTCCTTGGTCCTACCTCTCACATCACCTTTTTCACACTGACATCCGTTTCCTATACAATACTACATATTTCTTTCTCCTTCTGTTCCTGCTAGGCGGAATGCTTTTCGTACGTCTTTGTTGTCTCTATTTTCATCTCTTTCTCTCTCTGTCAATTTGTATCTCTACCTTTATTATATTTATATTACTCTTACCTTACTTTTGCTGAATTTCTCTGCTATTTTTTGTCTCTTTTCTTCTGTATCCAGCGGAGAGAAAGATTCTGGTTGACACTAAAGTCAACCCCTTAACGCTCGAATTGAAAAATACGCTACTTGATGATTATATACGCTCTCGCATCAAAGTGTGCCCCCATCCACGAAATATGCATCCACAGTACAACGTGTGCAGGCGGGTCGCTCTAGCCTCTTCTCTTTTAGCTCAAGCTCACACCCGTTCGTCTGTTTCATGATGTGTTGATGCCCCCCAGTACGGCCTTTCCGCTCACTTTGCAGTAGTATCTGTAGATACTGAAGGTCAGATTTTATCCTCGGCGTCGGTTCAAACCACTTCTTAGAAAGTAGAACAGATGGCCATTGCACTAGCACTCCTTGATCCACAAAAGACTGATATTTATACGGACATTAAATCGGCTGCAAGGGCCTTCGCTTCTGGTTCCATGTGGAAGGAAGGTTTGAGAACTCTTGCTCACAAGGAACTCACTCACCACACTAATATTTGGTTCCCTGCTCACCTTGGCTTGGGGGTTAGAGGCCTTCCCAATGTCAACGAGCTAGCCCACTCCAAGTCGCGAGGCTTCACTTACCGCGCCGGGACTTGTGCTCCTCAGAAAGAGGAGTCAGCCCCCAGCCTTCATTTTAGGGACATTTTGACTACCTTCAACGAGATCACGAAGCACTATCAATTAGGCCTGAGGTACTTTTCATTGCCACACGAAAGGTTGTCTGGGCCACAGGCAATCTCTCTTCGCATGCTTCACAAGAGAACATACCCTAGCTTCGTAACCTATACCCATTACTCCGATATGTCAGAACTTCCTCCGGACTGCCAGAATCACAGTGACTTAAGCACAAGCTCTGGAGGTGCCACTCTTTACCAAGAAAAAAATGGAGAGTTTTCTGCAAACTTTCTTCATTTAATGATCACGACTCCAGTTCTCATACAACTCAGGGCTGTCCGGAAGGCCCACGATGCAGTGGTGAGGCTGGGCCTTCCCGTCTCAACGTGGGAGCGGCCCGCGATCCATCCCTATAAAAGGGGGGGGGGGAATCCTTCAGAACACCGATAAAAGTTTTTCATCCATAAATTTATTTATTTTCGTCTGTATGTTTTGTTTTAAATTTTCGTCTCAATGCAGGCTCATTCTCTTGCCGATCTGGGTTACTGAATCCACTGAAAACAAATTGGTGCAGCGGCAGAGCGCATGCCGAGCATAAATGTTCCGGCAGCCAAGCAGACGTATGAAGAGTAGTGAAGTAGAAAGCAAGCTAGACTCGTTATTGCGTTGCACGGGCTATGTGCAGTCCGGCGTTTCAAGGTAGGGGCCATTCTCGAAGATCATATATATTGGAGATGATACACGAAGTTTGGACAATTCTTAGCAGCTCCACCGCCAATAATCTTTGCTTTGAGTGGGGATTGGACCAGGAAACATTTCAATGGTAAGCAGGCATTCCGGCACATAGCCGCCATTTGCCTTGACATTGTATGGGAAAAACAATGCTTATCTTCTACGTAATTCAAGCAGCGGCAGAATCATATAATTGTATCGAAGCCGTGTAAGCATGTCAATTACCAACCAGCTACAAAGCACGTTAATCCTTAATTATTGTTATCACCGACAGCATCAATAACATGCCCAGCTGCGTGAGCGCATTTCTTTCCTTACGGACGTGTAAGTGATAACGGTAAACATCCCCTAAAAATTATGTCACAGCGGGCACTTGGCGACTGCACATCAAGGAGCATTCTATGATAGTTTTGAAGAGCCTGTTTACATGCCTACAGACGTCCCTTTTCATGTGGCATGACATTGACAGAGAAGCGAAGTAAATCAGTAATTCAGGAGGTGACGCGAGCAGTGTCGTAGCACTCTGTGGTGTTGCGCAGTCGAAGCCGAAGCTCATGCTTCCCCGAAGCTTCCAGCAACGAATCTGCTTGTACTAGGATAAGGTTAGAGACGCGTACAAGAACTATCATCACTGTGACAGTTCTAACTCAGCGGGTCGACGCTCTCTTCAACCCCTCTCATGCTCTGCTTCATTCCCAGAGGAACTGCTTCGATTTGTCCATAGTTGAATACGATAGCTTGAATGGGTGTGAGAGCGAGTAAACACAAACATTGAGAAAGAGGGGAAGAAAGACACGGCATAATGATCAACAGGTAAATGAGGCAATGAAGCGAGGAAAAATTTGAAAAAGATATAAAGAGGAAGAAAGAAATACACACCAAGAAAGAAAAAGAGACGTTAAAAGGCACAAAGAAACAGATACAAAAAAAGAGAAAAGGGACTGCAAAACAGAGAGATAAAAACAGAGGCATAATCTGATAGACATAAAAGAAAGTTGAAGGGAGCAATGGAGAGACAGAAAAAAGCAAATAAAGAAATACCATGAATGAAACAAGGAATGGTGAAAGAGAGCAAAAAATATGTGGCGATAGAAGACGCCAAAAAATAGAAAGACGAAAAGAACAGTCTCTGAAATAAAAGGAGAGCAATCAAACAATAGAAAAAGAGAAGCAAGGAAAGCCACCCACATTCACTGTTCCTTGGCGCTACTAGTGCGAAGCTGCGTATTATATTTTTTTTGTTTTAGCATAACAAGTACGCGCTCTGCTTTGTGATACCCCACTGTGCTGTGGGCTCTCTGATATTTTTTGAATAGCTAAAAAATATCTTTTGTGTTGGCGAAAACACAGGATGAACGTGTGCTGTGGTTTTGGAAGATAATATGTTTTAGGAGATCACAATTTGTTACATTTAAGAACGCCCATTATTGTTGTGGTCAGACGAAAGTACAGTACCAAGTACTGTAAATCGTTAACCAATGCTTCTAAACACACGAAGGCGAAGACAAAATGATACCGTTGACATACCTGCGTGTTACACGTCAGGGACGTCCACCTAATCTAGCCATGGTACCTTCGACATTGTGGACACCTTCTAAGGCACAGGCCTTCCACATTGTCGTTCCTGCGGGGACTAGTCCAGACACTGTCGTGTGAAGCGACGGCTCCAATTGTTGGCCTCTCAGACGTACACTGCGTTCAGCACATGGGAGGCATGAACTTCCAAGTAACTGTCAAGAGCATGGCTTCCACGACTCTCATCGTCGACACTGGCTACTTGACTATCGGTGGCGAGCATATTCCTCTCGTTTCTGTCGGCCAGCAGGTGACTAACGTAGCTTGCCTGTTCCTGCCATCGTTCGTCTCAAACGAAGTTCTCGTCCAAGCGTTATCCCCATATGGCAAGATGCTCACTGTCACCAGTGGTTTGATGAGCGGGCGACGCAGCGTACTCACTGCTACGCGGTATGTTCGAATGGAGATGAATGCCACCAATCCTGTGCCGAACTACCTGTGCATCTCTGGTCACCGTGCTACGTTCGACTACCGTGGTCTCCAGTGTGTATGTCGAAGATGCGGCTCATCGGACCATCTACGAGCTAAGTGCACAACACCGTATTGTGGTCACTGCGGTGTGCACGGTCACGTTATTGAAGGGAGTGACCGCCTGTGTCGACGCTGCGGGGACGGCCACCCAACTGTGGTTTGCCCTGTCCGCCGCTCTTACTCAGACGCTGCCGCTGTGCCTTTCCACCACTGACACCGGGAACGGAACCAACTACCGACTCGGCAAACGCAGAGGAGGTCACCGACGCTGTGCTGGCCTCCCCCCTAAAAGTTCCACAAAAGGAAGCGCAAAACGGAAGCGCGATTGTCGATGCGACGCTTGGCGCGTTGGCCTCCCTGCTGGTGCAGGAACCGTGCGCTTCGGAAGACGCAATGCACTGCCCTGCAAACGGCGTCGACGCCTCTTTTCTGACGCCACTTGATGTTCAGTGCGCGAATGACTCCAGTTCTCAGGCTGCTGCTGTTGGAGCTCACCCTACGACCCCTGTTATTTCGGAAAACAGTGGCGAAAATACCACAGCCTGTTCTGTTGCGGCCACTCCGACCTTTTCGGCATCGCGTCGTACACGTAAAAAATTGCCCACAAAAAGGGTGCCAACACCGGCCTGCCGAGACGTGGTCAGTGCTGCCAGCATCAAGGATGTGGATCCAAGCTTGCCGGCGGCTCAGTCCTTACCTCCACAGGACACGTCTTTGGAAGACGGCTTCAGCCTGGGATTGGATAGTAGCATCGGACTGTCTAGCCTTGCCAATTTTGACGTCGAAATGGGAGCTCCACGTGAAACAAAGCGAGGGCACACTTTCAACTCTTCCTCCGTTGAACGCAGTGATGGCCGGGGTAAATCCCAACGGTCTGAAAAACCTCGACCTTCTTCTGGAGGGTCGAACAGTGCGTTGTAATTTGGTTGAGGAAGTGTCCCCTGGACATTTTTCAGGACACCATCTAGAACTGTGCGTCCAAGTTAGTCTTCACTTTTTATTATGGCTACTACACTGCATATTACTTCAATGAACGTTCAGGGTTTTCGCAGTCCAGCAAAGCAGGCTGAAGTGATTAGTGTCGCCCACGCTGCAAATTGTGATGTTTCGTGCCTCGCGGAAACAAATTTTTTCTCACTATCCGACGTGCTTGCTTTTAAAGGAAAGTTCAATCTAGATTTTTATTTCTCTTTCGCTACATCTCGTTTTACGAAAGTAGGTATTATTATTTTTAATCGAGCTTTATTGCGGATCATCATGATTTTTACAATGGCGTAGGCAGGGTTTTGGCTTTAGGCTGTAGCTACTTTTCCTTCAGATTAAGGATACTGTGTGTGTGGGCCAGCGCAAGCTGGACAGTCCAATGACTTTTTTAGAGACCTGGATGTGTTTTTCTTGACGGTCGTGATGTCAATCTGATTGGCGACTTCAACTGCGTTCTAAATATGCGAACCGATGTACAAGGTCCTAGCTGGGGCCGGTCTACTTGGAATTCATGCGAGCTGCGACGCCTTGTCCACCACTTTTCATTACTGGACGCGCACACTGTAGTGCACGGAAATACCTTTGTTTGGACATGGCGACGGGGACAATCCTCCAGCAGGCTCGAACGGGCCAATATCCCACGAGCGTTAGAGGCGTTTCTCTCCGATTTATGCGTTCCGTTCTTCCTACCTTCTCCTGTGTACGTATCTGATCATCGGCCTATTGTCTTGAAGCTCGAAGTTCCATTTTAGTTTTCGGAAAAGCCATGGCGTCTTGATGTTCGCGTCCTGCAGGACGCGCGCTCAAGATCAGATTTGCCACGCGCAATACGTGTGTCACTTACGACCTCTGGTCCTGAAAATTGGGATGCGCTTAAAACACAGTGGTGCCTGCGCTGCGCAGTGGAGGGGTGTTCACTTCATCGACGCGTTTCTGAAGAGCTTGCTGATACTGCGATAAAGTTACGCATTGCTTTGCGCACCGAGACGGCTTCTTCTCTGGTGCGAGCGTGGCAGCGTGAACTCTGTGAACGCTTTTAGCGCTTGACTGCTGCTTCGTCCCTGGTGGCAGCAGCATGGCGCTGTAGACACAACCCATGTGCACATCCCAAGGTGCTGCGCTATGCGAGAAATTTGGTTTTTTGGGCCATCATAGCCCTCTGTCTCTTTGACAGCACAAATACTACCTGCACAGCGGCTTCCTACGCGTGATCGATCTGTTTTCTTGGCGCATTTCGAAGCAATATCGTGTTCGGCCATGCGGACTAACTGTGATGAAACACCGCCAATGCTTTGAAGTTTTCCCCGTGCTCTTCAAGAAGCTGCGGATTGTCTGCACATCCCTCCGTCGGTTGAATAGGTAAAAGCGGCACTGACATCTATGAAACGTGGAACGGCCCCTGGGCCAGACAGTTTTCCTGTTGAGTTTTACTTGACATTTTGGGATTAGATTTGTGCTACATTTACCGCGGTTATCCGGCGATGCTACGAGGACGGTGTCTTTCTATCAAGTTTTCGAGATAGGCGCATTGTGTTTATTCCAAAGGGTGATGCTTCTTTTGTTGATCCTGAAGATTGGAGACCTATCACACTCCTCAACGTTGAGTATGAGATATTCGCGGTGGTAGCCATTCAACGTTTGAGGGGTCTGTTGAACACCTTGGTAGGTCATCACCAGACTTCCTCAGTGCTTGGACGAGAAATACACAACTTGTCATTTACCACACGGGATATCATAGCCTATACTCTTTCGCGACCTGCGCGTAGTAACTTTGTGTTTTTGGACCAGGAAAAAGCGTTTGACCGACTAGAACACGCGTATATCCTTAATGTGCTCACAGCCTTCGGCTTTTCTCATTCGTTTGTGGAAATGATTAAAAGCACATACACTGGCCTGAAAAGCACATCAGTTCGGCATGGCTGGTAAAGTGCCGCCTTTTCCATAACACGGAGGCTCCGTCAGGGATGTCCATTGTCTCCTGTGCTATTTGTCCTCAGCCTTGAGCCATACTTGCGGACTCTTGACGCGGATTCACGTGTCCGGGGTCTTGCACTTCCTGGTAGCGGTGTCGTGAAAGTCACAGCTTTCGCTGATGATATAACCTTGTACCTTTCAGATGAAGATAGCCTTTCACGCATCCTGCGCGTATTTTTACCAGTATGGCGACATTTTAGGTGCAGCATTGAAAATCTCCAAATCACGGTATTTCTTCATTGGCTCTCCAAGCTCCAGGCTTAGTGCCGGTTTTCCTATTCAGCCGGCCGCGTCCCTTCGCATTTTAGGTATCTTATACAACTAGTACGGCATGTTCCGAATCCGTTTGGTTAAACGCTCTCGAAGAAGTAAGACTGAAAATTCAGGATGCATGGGATTTGGACTTCCCGCTTCTTGAGCAGAGGTACCTTGCGCAGACTATTTTGCGGTCGCAATTGGTACGTGTCTCACGTCGTGCAACCATCTTTACGTATCGTGGGATCACGGAAGTGTGCTTTGTGTTCTTTTTTTTTGGTGAGGCGGCACTGAGTTGGTCTCTCGCACAGCATTGTGACAGCAGCGTTCTCGGAGAGGGTTTGCTTTCCCTTCAGTGTCGATATGCGGTCGGCCGCTGGCACTGCGCTTCCTTTTGCGCCTAGTGCAGGGGGGAGGAATTTCCTGCACGAACGCTTGCATATTACTTTCTGGGTACTCACCTTCGGCATTTGATGCCTAATGTGCAACTTAACAGGTGGCCGCAGTCGATAACACTTCCTGCGTTTTATGCAACAATTGTTGCATTTTTTCGCCATATCAGTTCGAGCGGTCCTGGCATAGATGTTTTAAACAACCACATAGTTGAGACAACTGCTGCTTTGTTGCTTCCATTGGTTCCGCCAGCCCACCGTGCTCGATCTAGACGGGTGTCTTGGAGCACGTTAACGGCTTTTTTTCTGCCTGGACCCCTCCAGGACTTCATGTGGCGCCTGGGTTGGTATGTGCTTCCCACTCTCTACCGCCTCGAAAGGTGGAGAATGGTCCAGTCAGCAAATGTCCAAAATGCTCCCTTCGAGAAACAAATCAGCATTTTTTGAGGCATTGTGTCATTGCTCGCGTTTTTTGGAGATCCGTACAACCGGATTTCGCTGCCTCAGAGTAAGTCGCTTTGTTTCTTCGGGGCGTTGTTTGCGAGGCCGCTTTGCTTGTCTTTTCATTGTTGCCGGATCTTTCTGCCTCTAGCGCAACCGCTGCGAGGCGGTTGCAGCGGGCCGCCACCACTGCGCGCTCTACCCGATCCTAGAACGATTGTACTCGGAGCTGCAGTCTGTTTTGTCGGAGAAGCTCTTCTTCCTCGGTGAGGAGGAATTTCCTCGGCACTGGTCTTGCGCTTTTGTGTCGGTCTGTGGCGGACGAGTGAAACTTGTCTTGCGGCTGGCCTGGTATTGGTAGGCTGATGTGTTGATGCGCCGGCAGAAATGCCATGCTATCAAGTAAATACACAAAATGTGCATATTCATGTTTTATGTGTGTCTCTTGTTTACCTTGAGGTATCTTTTGTGGTAGTGTTTGTGTGAACCATTGAATGTGCATGTTCTTTTAACGTCATTTCATA
Organism: Rhipicephalus microplus; assembly: GCF_043290135.1. Classification (NCBI taxonomy): domain Eukaryota; kingdom Metazoa; phylum Arthropoda; class Arachnida; order Ixodida; family Ixodidae; genus Rhipicephalus; species Rhipicephalus microplus. The sequence continues at coordinate 109,924,919 of NC_134708.1, read as the reverse complement.
TCCATGTTCATGTAAATGACGTCTGTTTTGTCATAATCGTTAGAGTATGTCTAAGAAGGAAATGTTCCGATGAGTGTTATTGACGTTTGTGGCAATAAATTTTTTTCTGAACAAAGCTTTCCCATAGTACAATACCAAGTACTGTAAATCGTTAACCACTTCTTCTAAACACACGAAGGCGAAGACACAATGATCCCGTTGACATACCTGCATATTCCATATCAGGGACGTCCACCTCATCTAGCCATGGCACCTTTGACATCGTGGACGCCTTCGAAGGCGCAGGCCTTCGACATTGTTGTTCCTGCGGGGACTAGTCCAGACATTGTCGTCGATGCGACGGCCTCATTTGTTGGCCTCTCAGACGTACACTGCGTTCAGCACATGGGAGGCATGAACTTCCAAGTAACTGTCAAGAGCATGGCTTCCATAACTCTCATCGTCGTCACTGGCTACTTGACCATCGGCGGCGTGCGTATTCTTGTCGTTCCTGTCGGCCCGCAAGTAGCTAACATTGCTTGCCTGTTATCACTAGCCTTTGTCTCCAACGAGGTACCCGTTCAGGCTTTGTCCCCATATGGCAAGGCATTCACTGTGACCACTGGCTTCATGAGCCCTAGACGCGGCGTTCTCACAGGCACACGCTTTGTCCGGATGGAAATGAGTCCCACCAATCCCTTCCTCAACTATCTTCGCGCTTCTGGTTATCGAGTCACCTTCAACTACTGTGGTAGGTAACGTGTTTGTTGTGGGTGTGGCTCTAGTGGTCATTATCGAGCACAGGGCACAGCACCATTCTGTGGTCATTGTGGTGTGCACGGATACGAAAGCGAAGGTTGTGACCACCTTTGCCGACGTTGCGGAGATGGCCACCCTACCACCGTCTGCCCTGCGCATCGTTCATATTCAGATGCTGCTGCGGGGACCTTTGCTGCCCTACCGTCCATGTCACCAATCGCAACAGATCAACAAGAACCCGGCTCTCGCCAGAATTTGATACTGAGAGCCACATTAAACAAGGAAGAAGAAGTGTGCAGCTTTGACAACCCGAGCGCGCCGTGTTTGCCAATCTCATCGATAACAACAGCCACCGCGGTTGACCTAGTGTCTGCCCCAGGCAAACATGTCGTGCCATGTTCGACGTCACTCGAAGCCGAGAAAGAAATGCTTGTAGGCACCGACGCACTGGACTCATCACTAAATCTAGTAGCTGAGTGCTCAGTAGACGCCGACGTTGCGAGGTCTACGGGGGCTGGTGTTTCGCCAGAAACAAAATTAAAACTGAATGAGCAAATCCCATTGGCTCATTCTGAATGCCAGGCTCGTGACTTCCTTGAACAAGTAGCAAGACGACATGGGAGCTCTTTACTGATGCGTCTCGACAAGCAATCTGTGATCAAGGTCGTTGGAGACAGCGGCAACGTTGGCGCTGAAGCCCCGCCACTATTTGGTTTGTCTGAAACAGCTTCAGCCTCAGAGTCGACAGTAGCAGCGGACTCTCTTTTAGCCCATGTAGATGTGACCTGGAGTCGCAAGCCCCACGTGATGTCAAGAGTGCTCTCACGTCTGGAACTAGCTTGGACGGTACCCAGGATAGCCGCTCCGAGTCTCAGCACCCGAAGAAACTCTGACCTTCTTCTAGAGGGTCGAAGTGTGCTGTGTAGTGTGTGCACTCCAGTTCCCCCGGGCAGATCTCTGAGTTGCCGAATCTTGAAATATGACCAAGTCAGTAAGTCGCAAACATTTCAATATGGCTGAAACCCTAAACATGTTTTCTTTAAATCTTCAAATGTTCCGTAATCCAATAAAGCAAGCCGAAGTTATCAGCATAGCCCACGCAGAACATTGTGATAGTCTGCGTTTACAAGAAACCAACTTTTACCGTTGGCCACGTTCGTGCATTCGAACGCGCATTTATTTTATACTTTTACTTTTATTTCGCGACATCTCGCTTCAGTGAAGTTGGAGTTTTTACTCTTAACCACGCTCTTCTACGCAATTATCATTTTTTATATGACGGGATTGGACAGGTATTGGCTTTTGATTGCGTCCTATCATTCTTTAAGCTGCGAGTTGTGTGTATTTATGGGCCAGCTCATGCAGCGACCTCTAGCCATTATTTCCGTGACCTGCACGTGTATTTTCTAGACGATTGTCAAGTCCTACACACAGGACATTTTAACTGTGTAATAGACACGTGAGCTGATGTACAAGGTGCAAGATGGGGTTGCTCTGATTGGAACGCGCGGGAGCTGCATCACCTGGTCCAACAACTCAGCCTCTAACCGTTCCTTCGCTCGCTAATCACGGATCCATACGTTCGAGGTCTTCTTCTTCCAGGCAGTGGTACCATGACGGTGTCAGCATTTGCTGATGACATCACGTTGTACTTGAAGAATGAGGACAGTTTATCCCGTAGCCAACGACTTTTTTCTGAGTGTGACACGATTTCTGGTGCTGCGTTAAATTTTTCAAAATATTGATATTTATTATTTGGTTCCCCAGACACCTGTCAAGGTCCCTTTTCGGCCTTCAAATCGTGACTCCATTCACATTTTAGGACTTGATTATACTTACTACGGCATATCAACCTTCTCGTGGCTTTCAGCAGTCGAAGTTGTAGAACGACTCGTCCAGAAACTACAAGAGTATAATTTACCGACGCTTGAAAGATGGTATTTAGAACAGGCTGTGTTTCGCGGCCTTGCATGGTACATATCTCCTCTCGTACAGCCCCCATTACGAATCACCAGGTTGTTGCAATCTCTCATTGGCTCATTTTTCTGGTCAGGTGGAACAGAGCTGCATGGTTTCCCGAGCAGCACTTGGGCAACCGAGAAACTGCGGTGAATTCGCATTCCCATCCGTGTCTGTTTGATGCGGCTGCTTGCCCTACAATTCTTACTTCGGTTGTTGCACAGTTATCAGTGCCCCGCGCGTGATCTTGCCTGCAATTTTCAGGCATCGAAATACGCTATTTACTACCAGATGGACGACTTAGCTCTGTACCACAAACACTTAACGCGCCTGAATTTTACTCAACGGCAGTAGCAAATTATCGACATGCGCGGCTGCTTTGACCCAATTTGGACATTCTCAAAAGCCGCATTGTAGATACAATGGCGGCACTTCTGCTTCCTCTGATTCCTCCAGCCCGTATAGCACGATCAAGACATGTCTCGGGGAGCGCAATAACGGCATCGTTTGTGCCTGGTCACTTCCGCGACTTAATTTGGCGTATTAGATGGAGAGTACTCCCAACACGGGACAGCCTAGAAAGTGGGGCACGGTCCCATCTTCCACTTGTCCTAACTGCCCATTACAGGAGTCTAACATGCTTAAGCTCCAGCAATGTGTCATTGCAAAGGTGCTTTGCAAGTCCATTAACACTAGTTTTCGTGGCCTAGGCGTTAATCGCTTTGCCAAATCTGGTCGCTTCTCGCGTAGTCGCTTCGCACGCCTTTTATTAGCTCGGAAGTTTTCTGTTTTTGGCGTAATGGGCGCGCTAGTGTTGCGGCAGGTCATCGTCGTTGTGCTCTCTGTCTAATTCTTGAACGCTTATACACTGAACTTTATTGTTTCTGTCGGACGAATTGTTTTTTCCTGGAGAGGAGGAATTTATACGACCATGGTCATGCCACTTTCTGTCCGTAGTTCACAGACGTGTTAAATTAGTCTTCCACCTGGCCTGGTTCCTATAGCCAGGTCACCTCTCAGTGTCTGATTAGTGCATGTAATCTGTATGTGCTTGTGTGTGCCCCGTATAGGTCTGAGTTCTGGTACATATGCACTTCATTCTAACGCTGTAAGCTATGTATATTTCACGAATCTTGATAATTGTTGTATATACTTGCTGACATCTTCCGATAGAGGCGGAAATGTTGTAGGCCCGTGTGCTCAGATTTGGGCGCACGTTAAAGAACCCCAGGTGGTCGAAATTTCCGGAGCCCTCCACTACGGCGTCTCTCATAATCATATGGTGGTTTTGGGACGTTAAACCCCACAAGTCTATCAATACTTGCTAACATATTCACAAATTCTGCTATCATCTTAACATATATCATCATGTACATCGTGCATATTGTGATTAGAGTACATATGTATTGTATTTAGTCATTAGTATCGTGTGTTAGGGAAACCATATGGACTTGGACACTTTTTTATTGGGTTATATATGTGATGCTTTGTCCTTTGTTTGTTGTTGTGCTTGTTGTATAGACGCTCGTTGCATAGGTTTGTTACGTCCCACGATAGAATAAACTTTTTCTAAACACATCTGGTGTGGAGTGCCGTTTCACACTCATCAAGTGCACCGCAGCTAAATCCAAGCCCACATGTTGGTATGTACATTCTAGCTAGACCACGTGTCAGCTTGTACATTGAAGCGCGCTGCTCGGCCGGTGCGCGTCGTTTTTGTTGTGATCACGTGCTAGCATCCGATCACATGCGGCCAGCATGTTGGCGGTTTGGCTGAATGGTATACTTGGCTAGTTAGGCCAGGACATGCTATGGCCAAGCTAATTACGCCAAGTTATGGTAAAACCAAGGTAATTATCCCACATCTTGAGAAGACAATGGTAATGAAGCCATGATTGATGATTGATTTGTGGGGTGTAACGTGCCAAAACCACCAGGCCCCCGGGATGGCTTTATGCTCTCCCGTAGTAGAGTACCAAATACTCTAAATCAATGACCCTTTTTTCTAAACACAACTAAGTGTTTATATATTCATATACGCACTTTATATTGCTGTTTTTTCTTCCTTTTCATGAAGTGTACGTACCAAAGTGCATAGTGTTCTTTGTGCACGTTAGAATTTCTGTTCACAGGTACAAGCAGTTCCTGTCTTGCATTTGATTGTATGTTAGGATATATCAGCAATGTCTTGGGAACGAAAAATGTAACTTATGAGTGTCTTAGGTGTAGGCATTCTTCTTTTAGAAATAAAGTTATCTCAAACAACGCTTTCGCTAGTTCATTTTTCCTGTACTTGTGGTGTCAGCACAGCATCGTTAGATGTGACTTAAGGGAAGGCGTTATGCTCGCCCATAGTGGAGTACCAAGTACTCTAAATTTTTAACGAGTTTTTATAAGCACAATTTTCTCTATACAAACTGCGACCTTAAAACTGGGACAGCCCATTGCTTCCACATAGCAGGGTACCTTGTACTTTGAATTGTATAACATTCATTCCAAATCCCTCAAGACAAATTTCAGTAGCAGTAAGCCTTTCAGTATTTTAGGAGCTTTAGGTTCTGTCGATATGGCCTCATCAAGTGTGAGGCTCACGGAACGGCTTTCAGCTCTCTCATAGTAAAATGTGTGGTGCTCTAAATTGTTACTCACCTTTTCTAAGCACAGCCAAGGCTCTATGCAGGATCGGCCAAGTTTCGCGGAATACGGGATATTCCCGAGCTCTGGCGACGTTTCTTATGGTGTACCAACCAGACGGAAAAGTCAAACACACCCTTCAGCGGGCTGCGTTTCATTGGTTACGATTGAACCAGTCATCGCGTCAAAAACGGTCGGCTGTGTTGGGCGGTGTTTTTAAACCAAAAGCACCTTCTTTCACTTATTTGTCCCTCCCCTGAGTGCAGGTGCAATAAAAGTGTCAAAAACGTTTCGTGGTGATACTTTTTTGAGAAAGAGGTGTTGAAATTGATTTTGAAGCTTTTAATCCTTGCACTAAGTTTGTTTCAGAATAATCATCACGGTGGCCTCTGAGATCAGCACTTGCTCGAGCGTCTTACAACATCGCGACCGCAGCTAAATCCAAGCCCACATGTTGGTATGTACATTCTAGCTAGACCACGTGTCAGCGTGTACATTCAAGCGCGCTGCTCGGCCGGTGCGCGTCGTTTTTGTTGTGATCACGTGCTAGCATCCGATCACATGCGGCCAGCAAGTTGGCGGTTTGGCTGAATGGTATACTTGGCTAGTTAGGCCAGGACATGCTATGGCCAAGCTAATTACGCCAAGTTATGGTAAAACCAAGGTAATTATCCCACATCTTGAGAAGGCAATGCTAATGAAGCCATGATTGATGATTGATTTGTGGGATTTAACGTCCCAAAACCACCATAAGATTATGAGAGACGCCGTAGTGGAGGGCTCCGGAAATTTCGACCACTTGGGGTTCTTTAACGTGCGCCCAAATCTTAGCACATAGGCCTGCAACATTTCCGCCTCGATCGGAAATGCAGCCGCCGCAGCCGGGATTCGAGGCCGCGACCTGCGGATCCGCAGCTGAGCGCCTTAGCCACTAGACCACCGTGGTGGAGCGACAGTCTTGGAGTCGCTGATGATGCAGGATGCTTCGGTTGAAGCATAGACGAGAGCGATGGCTGCTTTTTCGCCTTCTTCGGCTTTGTTTGCGTGAATGGTGCCAGTTGCGGTAATTATGTACTGCGGCCCGGTGGCGACAGCGAGGGCCACGGCCCGATGCGTAGGATATTTCGCTGCGTCTACCTACCTCACGTGCGTGGCTTTTGTGTAAAGCTTGCCTAGTTGCTTGGCACGCGCTACTGGTCTTTTCAGGTTTTATTCAGGGTGCATGTTGCGTGGTATGCGGGAGATCACGAAGTTGTTGCGAATTTCCAAAGGAATTGGGAGTTTCTGGCCAAACTAGAAGATGTAAGGTATGCCGAGTGCGCACATGAGATGACGTCTTGTAGTAGTTTGGTCTAATCGTTCGTAGTGTGATATACGTTAGGCTTCATTGAATTTGTCTGTAGTAATGTGACGTCCTGAGTCATTGAGTTTCTCATTGAACGTAGACGTGGGGAGATGCAGTGCGCACTTGTAGCAACGCCTGATCAATATTGATACAAAGTATCACTACCAGGAAAAACAAGGGAAGCGTGGGCAGAGAAGGAAGACGACGTTGCCTCCACTGTGATTCCCCTGAGTGGGTACGAGCCATGGCGGTGATCATCATCATTATACTGTGATCGCGGACTCGGGGCCCATTAAAACCCCCCATTAGGTTACCTTAATTTGTGTAACAATTTGGTGGAAGGTGCTGGGTAGGACGAACCCAAAGACGGGAGCTTCCCTACCAGGACTTCGTCGCAGCCGCCACCTCGCCGGACTTCCACCTTCGCCGATCGTAATGGCCCAAGAGCAGCCATCCAACACTTCGAGGTTAACTCCGATGGGTTCCGTGCCGTACTACAGAGTGCCACCAAACTTCGGCGGGACCTCAGGAGAAGTCGTCGACGTGTGGCTCAAGAACTACAAGCGGGTGAGCAGAAGCAATGGCTGGGACTCGAACGAACAGCTCAATCATGTCGTATTTTCGTTAACTGACACCGCCCTTATGTGGTACGAGAACCACGAGGACATGTTCACGACTTGGGAACGTTTTGTTGAAGAAGTGCAGAAGTGCTTCGGTGATTCGGACGCAAAGAAGAAACGCGCAGAGCAGACATTGTCTCAGAGGCCACAGCTTCCAGCAGAAACATGTACGACATACATTGAAGAAATATTGAAGCTGTGCAAGATCGTGAATGGGAGGATGTCTGAAGAAGACAAGGTTGGACACGTTCTCAAGGGTATAGCCGAAGACGTGTACAATTTCTTAATTGGGAAAGACTGCTTGAACTCCGTGTCCGACGTGATGAAGCACTGTCGTACCTTTGAATCCCTCAAGATGCGGCGAATTTCTCCGGAATTCGGCCGCCTGTCCAACGTCCCCACTGTGGCTAGTGTTGAAACAGTGTCGCCTAACGACCTCACTTTGACTATACGGCAGATCGTTAGAAAAGAGCTGCTTCGATGTCAGCAGAGCTATCATCGCCCCAGTGATTTTCAGGATGGGTACGTAAGCGAACCAGAACGTGTGCGGACTCTTGTTTCTTTTCCACCATGGCAACCATCAATCAACGCAACAGACGCTTATGAATATCAAGGCACACGACAAACTGGATTCCCCCGTCAACCACCTCCCAAATACGAACGAAGTGTTCGCACACCTGTTTACCCAACATCGCCTCCCTACAGGGCCCCCGAAGGACGGTACCACTATCCCATGCCTTCCGAGAGGAGTCGTTACTCTGAGCAACAACGTGCCCCTCGACCAAGTCCGGTATGCTACAACTGTGGTGTCCCGGGTCACATCGCACGTTTTTGTGACCACCACCCATATCAGCGACAGTCTTGGCACATGTCTAGCCAACCTTTCGACCATCCGCTCTCCACGTCACGGAAACCACGTGCACCTACCGGATCACGCTACCCCTCGCCGGCCTCTGATCGAAGTTTGACACCACCAACAGCTCCCCGTGCTCCACGATCGCCATCGCCACGGCGACGCGCACGTACACCGCCGCCGGAAAACTAGTCCGTGCGGCCAGTGGGGGTGAGGCCGCGAGATCACAGGGGCTAGCTACAGGTATACCCCCGTCAGCGTTTATGTTGAAGAACAAAGTTCATGTAGTTGTCGATGGAGTGGCTACTATGGCACTTGTGGATACAGGCGCGACAGTCTCGGTGATGAATGTAAATTTTAAAAACCTGCTGGGACCAAAAGTGATGTTTTGCCTGAACCGTGGGGTGACATTTCGTGGTGTAAGTGGTGACGTGTTGTGTCCGGTGGGATGTTGTACTGTGGACGTCTCGCTGTGTGGCAAGGTGTTTCGCACAGAGTTTGCGGTTATTCCGCGGTCTACACATGACGTTATCTTGCGTATTGACTTCTTGTGTGAGTGTGGGGCAACTGTAGACTGCAGAAGGGGGCATCTTTCTATACACGGTACTTTCCCAACGGTGCTCTTGGAAAATTCCCATCCGGAAGAATGCATCTTTTTCGTATCCGTGGACACAGTCGTTCCTGCATTTTCTGCTGTGTGTGTTCCCGTGACATGTTCTAGCAACAACTGTGGCATGTTTGACGCCACGCTCGAACCGATTCCCTTGGCATGCCTGAAAAAGAACATTCTCATTCCCCATTGCATAGTGCCAGTCGTTGATGGACGGGCAGGTGTGTGGACAATGAAGAGTTCCATGGAGCCTGCAATTCTGCCAGGCGGCATGAAACTTGCGGTATTTAGACCCGAATCATGTACGACGCTGGTTGCGCTTCTTGATGCTACAAGCCAAAATGAACATCTAGGCTTAGAAGGTTCAGAAGATGCCCAATTGCTACAAATGGTCAGCAAGTCACTTGACCAAAGCGAACGTCATACACTGCTTGACGTTCTATCCAAGCACTCAAAAGTGTTTGATTTTTCTAAAAATAGCCAAAGGCCCTTAATCCCAGCGTCCCGGATACGTCATCAGATTCACACCGAGTCGGCGCATCCCATTAGGCAGAAACCTTATCGAGTGGCACCATCGGAGCGCAAAATCATCAACGAGCAAGTCCAAGAAATGCTGGAAAAGGGAATAATACAGGAATCGGCAAGTCCGTGGGCTGCTCCTGTCATTCTAGTGAGGAAAAAGGATGGTACGTGGAGATTTTGCGTTGACTACCGCCGACTGAATTCTGTTACGAAGAAAGATGTTTATCCACTGCCGCGCATCGATGACGCTCTAGACTGCCTGCATTCCGCGTCTTACTTTTCATCTGTCGACCTGAGATCAGGTTGCTGGCAAATTCCGATGCACGCAGCTGATAAAAAAAAGACGGCATTCGTTACAACCGACGGGCTTTACGAGTTCAACGTTATGCCATTCGGATTATGCAATGCTCCTGCGACATTCGAAAGATTTATGGACTCTATATTGCGTGGTTTAAAGTGGCATATATGCATGTGTTACCTTGATGATGTCGTAATTTTTGTACGTACGTTTGAGGAGCACAACACTCGCCTAGACCTCATGCTAAGCTGCATTGAAAAAGCTGGCCTTGTACTGAATTCAAAAAAGTGCCACTTTGGCTAGCGACAGACATTGGTGTTAGGACATCTCGTCGACAAAGATGGCATTAGACCTGACCCCCAAAAGACCGCGGCCGCAGAATCATTCGAGCGTCCTAAATCTGTGAAACAACTGCGTCGCTTCATCGGGCTCTGCTCGTATTTCCGCCGGTTCGTACCCAAGTTTGCGGATGTGGCTCACCCCCTGACGAGCCTTCTACGCAAGAACAGCCTGTTTCAGTGGACCTCCGAGTGTGATGCCGCTTTTCACAAGCTGAAGTGTTCGTTAACTTCGCAGCCAATACTTCGGCACTTCAATCCTTCGTCGCCCACGGAAATTCACACAGATGCAAGTGGCATCGGTATCGGTGCCGTTCTCGTTCAGCGTTCTGGCAAGAAGGAAGACGTTGTGGCGTACGCAAGTCGTTCTTTAAGCAAGCCTGAACGCAACTACACAGTGACCGAACAGGAATGCCTAGCGGTAGTCTTTGCCGTGCAACGGTTTCGCTCATACATCTATAGTCGCCCGTTCACTATCGTCACAGGTCACCATTCCCTGTGTTGGCTGGTCAACCTTCGTGACCCATCCGGCCGCCTCGCACGATGGGCCATTCGTTTGCAAGAACATGTCTTCACCATCTCATACAAGACTGGCGGTCTACACGCTGAGGCGGATTGCCTCTCTAGAATGCCGCTACCATCGACAAATTGTGAAGCCGATAACTTTGACCACCTTATCGCTTCTCTGTCGTCTGGCTTTCCTGCTGCCGTGACTTTCGCCGCTGAGCAGCGTAATGACCGAAGCTTAAAAGCTCTCTTCTCTGGAGCGAGAAATTCATTAAGCGAAGGCCGATTCTGCGTCCGAAATGGTCTTCTTTACCAGAGAAACTTGTCCACGACGGGCGCCCGCTTTCTGCTGGTTGTTCCTGCGTCCCTCCAAACGTCTGTTCTGCGTTTCACGCATGATGACCCCACCTCTGGCCATCTAGGCACCGCACGAACACTTAGTCGCACGAAACAGCGGTTCTATTGGCCGAAAATGAGCAAAAAAATTCAGAACTACGTGGCCAGCTGTACGCAGTGCCAGAGCCACAAGCGGCCCTCCTCGTGTCCAGTTGATCACCTGCAACCGGTAAAGCCTCCTGGTTCCCCTTTTGAAAAGGTTGGCATTGATCTGATGGGACCATTTCCACGCTCCTCAAAAGGTAACCGGTGGATAATTGTATGCGCCGACTACCTGACGCGGTACTGCGAGACGGCTGCCTTATGCTCCGCCACGGCAGTCCAGGTTTCGGAGTTCCTGTTGCATTTAGTCATCCTCCGACACAGACCTCCTCGCGTGTTAATAAGTAACCGTGGACGACAATTTATCGCTGATATTGTCGAATCATTACTTCCTTTGTGTGCCTCCAAGTTCCGACACTCAACTGCGTATCATCCGCAAACTAACGGTCTCACCGAGCGCACACACCGAACGTTGATCAACATGTTGTCAATGTACGTCGCCTCTGACCACAAAAACTGGGATTAACTATTACCATTCGTCACGTACGCCTTCAACACGTCGAAACACGAAACGACAGGCTATAGCCCTTTCTATCTGCTCTACGCTCGCTCTCCTCGACATACGCTGGACACTATCTTTCCTTTTGTCATCCATGACGATTTAACAATTGCGGAAACCTTGTGTCGTGCGGAAGAGACCCGTCGACTTGCCTGCTTACGTACACTTGTAGCGCAAGAGTCATCCAAAACTGGCTACGACAGTCAACACAGGCATGTAACCTATGCCTCTGGTGATCTAGTGTGGGTGTGGACCCCAATACGCAGACGTGGCTTGAGCGAAAAGCTACTGGCACACTATGCCGGTCCTTTTGAGATACCCCGTCGTGTCAGCGAGGTCAACTATGAAATTGCACGTGTCACCACTAGTGGCCGACGTTCATGCAAGACGGAGGTGACGCATGTTGCCTGCCTGAAGCCGTTTACACGAAGGATGCAAGAATGACTCGCCCAGAGGGCTTTGTCTGAGAGAGGAGGAATGACACAAAGTATCACTACCAGGAAAAACAAGGGAAGCGTGGGCAGAGAAGGAAGACGACGTTGCCTCCACTGCGATCCCCCTGAGTGGGTACGAGCCATGGCGTTGATCATCATCATTATACTGTGATCGCGGACTCAGGGCCCATTAACACCCCCCATTAAGTTACCTTAATTTGTGTAACAATATGTTTGGTTCTTTTTTATCGGTGAGCCCAAGTTTAATAAATGGAGCAGCGGAAAGAATTCTGCTTACGGAGAAGGCGTTCACTAGTCGTATGAGATTAGCCTCTTTCATGCCGTGCTGTTTATTGGCGATGCGGGAGATGAACCTAGTAGTCTGATAGACATGATGGTGTAATAGTTGCATTGTTTCCAAACTGCCGCCGTTATGCTGAATGCGGAAGCCCAATACGCGAACGGTAGAGACTATTGGTATAGGGTGATGTTGCAACTGCAGATTTATTGTGGGAAGGTCTCTGTTGTAGGGATATCTAGGGCTTTTGGGGCGAGCAGGACAATACTCGTTGTTTAGCATAAGTTGTGATTCTATCAATAGACAATTGAAGTGCATCCTGTATCTCTCCGTCGGTACCCTTGGCAATCCACAAGGTGATATCGTCCACGTATATGCTATGGTGGAAGTCGGGGATATCTTCTAGAAGTTGCGGAAGGTGAAGCATGGCCAGGTTGAAAAGAAATGGAGAGGACTGACCCCTGTGGTGCCACTTTCCCACCGAGTGTGATGGAAGGTGCAGGCAAATTGTTGACCGAGAGTGTGGCTGTCCTGTCCATTCAAAGTTGCGGATGTAGCGATAGGTACGGGCGCCTACTTTGAGCGTGGCAAGGGTGTCAAGAAGGAATGAATGTAGCCGATTCTCAAATGGCTTGGTGAGGTCTAGCCTCAGAATAGCACGTGTCCCATAAGCGAAAGCCGTCTTCACCGTCGATAATGTGACTCTTCAGTTGCAGCATTACGTCCTGTGTCGAAAGTTTAGGGAGGAATCCGAACATTCTAAGCGGGTAGAGGGCATGCTCTTCCATGTACCTTTGTAGTCGACTGTGAATAACGTGCTCGAGTACCTTGCTCACACAAGATCTGTGCCTATTTTTCGTACATGAAAGCGGGAAAGACAGACGGGGACCAAAACTTGCCTTGCATTTGAGGAGTGTTCTTATCATCCTTACTTGCACTTTATTACACGAGACGACGTCATTCAGGGCTTTGAAAAGCCACTGCAATATAATCTTTACCGAGAGAACGTGGTAGTTTATTTCCAAGTGTCACAGACACCTTACAACCGATCGTGTAGTTTGATAAAAGTTTTGTGGTTTTCTTTATTAAAAAAACGCGGAGCTTAATGCTTTATGCCTGATGAAAAAGATAGTTGTGCGGGCTCCCTTATATTTAATTGTGCGATTTGAAAATTACTCGACGGTTCCGCATAATATAAAAAGCCGTGTGGAAACCTTGTGTTTTGCCCTTACGTCCCAAAACATTTCGGCCAACACGCTTCGCTTTTTTTACAGTGAAATCTGTTATCAGATCACAGCTCGGGTGGTGCGCAGTTGTCCGCCGCTACCGCCGCCGAAGTCCGTAATCACATAACCTAGCATTAGGGACACAGCCCACCGAAACCCGGGTCTCCTGGGTGCCGGCCCCGTATTCTACCACTGATCTACGGCGGTGCTTGTGACTTGGCAAACCTAGCACCAAAAACGCAGTGGGGCTTGAACCAGGGTCTGATGGCTGCCAGCTCAGTATTCTACAATTGAGCTACGCTGGTGCTTGTGACTTGTTGGCGAACTTTCTTTAAGCAGGCTTGATTCAGGAAATCAATCGCGTTAATACTACTTATAAAGCGTTTTAAAACACTGAGAGAACAACCGGTCGTCGCGCAATGCGAATAGCGTAACGATTGGGCCGTCCAATGCTCCAACCTTGTCTTGTATTGTCTTGTCGCCTAGGAGATCTTGGCTCATACCCACAAGGGGGATTGGCCACACTGTACTTTATAATAGATATTTTTGTACAACGCTTTCTAAAGGAAGAAAAAAAATTAGATCAAAACAGTAATAATGTTTCCTTGAAAAAAACATGAAAAGTGCAGAAGAATTCAACAAACCAGAATATATAAAACCTATTACAAGAGCATTTTGTTGTTCCCCTATTAACTGTGACACACATCCACTTCAGCCTAGTTCCTCATCGTCGTTAGCCATTGCATGAACCATTAGCATGAAATTCCTTGCAAGTCATTAGTGAATACCACGCTTCTCAAAATAATGATAAAAAATGGCATAGCGAATGCCAGCCTACTACTCAAAAGTGTATTATAATGCTCTGGTCAGTACCAAGCAAGTGTGCTTGCGGTAGTTACCAAATGAGTGTTTTGAAAGGCTCTGGAAGGCCGATTTTTGACTTTCGCGGTGACTGGGCGGCAGCTTCCGCGTAGACCTGGCGTATTTTTCAATGTTTACAAACACGGGCAATTGATGAGATCCGTTTTTGTCCACCGATATACGTTAATAGCATAGCTGGACAACAAGAGTTTTAAAAAATAACCCTGTGATTTTCTAGTTTCCTTCTGTCCCTTCACAAAATATATTCAAATAATTGTTCTCTTGAGCTACATAAAAATTATAAACTTTTCCTTGTACTTTACGCACATTCTTTTATGCGAGAAACGACAGATTTTCTTTACCCTTGAAAAGACCTTGAAACCGTGGTTTTAGTTTTGGCCTTAGGAGCTGCTCAATGAGGTGACTGGAAGTTTTTTTTGGGTACAACACTTGCAACCTTGAAAGCGTCTATAACTCCCGAATCCTTGCCCCACGTGCCTGGTAGTAGCAACTGTGCGTTGTCGTACATTTCTTGGGGCATTCATTCAGTATGTCAAGTATCATCATAATGCCGTAACGAATCTCAGAGGCCACACAAACAAGCAGCCTATGGTTGAGGCCTCCGCCACGATGTGTCACATATTCAACCTACTCACAGGAAAACAATCTGAGCTTTCCATGAGATCAATTAGTCACATTACCTTATCTTATCTTGGCATTTTTCTTGCGTTTATGTTATGTATACGTATGTTTTATTATTGTATGAGTCCAATATAAACACAAGCTTGAGTCAGGATCGCCTATTTTCTACCAGCTTTGTGTTTACACCATTTTTTAATAGCCGAAAAACCACAATAGCTTCATTGAAAACGGTTCTGAGACAACCTTGATTCAGCTAAAACCTTGGTTTAGATAGAAAAAATAGCCCGTGTACCTACAGGCTAGCGCGAGTAGTACGCGTTTGGTTCAAGTCGCCACTGAAGTGCCTTTCTTTTTCAAATTCTTGGCTCAAGTTAGGTGGGACACCCTGTATACGTGGTGGCCAGTCAACGTTTGTCAGCGTGGGCAATAAGTCCTTTTAATCAAGAAACCTACTAGCAGACGCCGTCTGCGTCGGCTTTGCGGGATAACGCCGGGAGAAATGCCTAAAAGAGTGAGGAGTGAGCGTAGCTTAGCAGACGCTCCCTTCAGGCGAGTGTCGTAACAGAAACCCATCCATTTAAGGCTACACAATAGTCAACGTACCCGTATAAGGTGGTCAGCAATGTTACGCGTGCATCATTTATGCTAAGAAGAGTAGGAGTTGTGCCGCAGGAGAAACTAAAGATTTTGCTCAAAAAAGGAGAAGTGCGCAAGAACATTTTTGCGAGATGGGCGATGTACAGCTGACAAGGATATAGCACGACAGTCACGCTGACGTCGCTTCACTGTTGAAGTGTTGACCGATTGACGGTGCTCATTCATTCGCTTGTATACGGTGTTCCCTTGAACAATGCTGCGAATTCTGAACACACGTTTTAAATTTCATGCTTGTTCTTTTAGCCATTTTAATAATGCTGACATCGCACACTCCGCCTATCTTTCTGTCAATAGCGCCGTATAGTGCAAATGCCGAGCAAACTTGTGTGCACTGAGTAGTTGCCCTAGAAAGGTTAGAAGGCAAAACTCCAATGCGATCTTGGCGTTTCGTTGGTCAAGGGATACACCGTCTGGCGGGGTATTCAAAACATTAACACATAATATTAAATACATGAAAGAGTCAATGCTGATGGCTCCATAAAAGAAAAGGGCGGATTTATTTTCGTTGTAGGCAAAAATAGCGCAGACCTATGTGCTCAGATTTGAGTGCTAGCAAAAGAACCCCATGTGCTCGAAATTTACGGAGCCCTCCACTACAGTGTCCCTCATAATTATATGGTGGTTTTAGAAAGTTAAACACCACATATCAATCAGTCCTTAACTCAGTGACGATCCCTACACAAAACCTCAGAATAGCGGAGGAAGTAGCTATAGCCGTAGGGGCACTCGACAGCAAACGATAAGTCATCCTCGGCGACTTCAGACCAGCCATCAAAGCCTCGAATGAGGCTACGCAGCACATACCAGAGTTCCCTGACACACCTCACTATCATCTCGGCTGGAGGGCAGGTGCCCCATCGAACCTCAACGAGATCGCTCATGATTAAACACGCACACTTACCGACTGCGTCGCCGCAGGGGAACCCTACCTCACGGAGTTGATGCCTAATCTGGATGCACCCATTTGGTGCCACGACATCACAAAGAACTTTTACAATGAATGCCCCAATTAGCGCCCCAACAGCCCATACTTAACAGACCACAGGCACTGACCCTACATGTATTAAAAACTCACACGCACCCCAAAATTGCAAAACTTCACATTTACTATACCGACGCGTACCACATCGACACGTTCCCCACGTGTGACAACACAGCGCCACTCGCACAGATGCTCTGGGAGTGTAGAAAACTTTCTAGAGGCTCTACCTCGAACAAGTGCGAGAGGCCCTTCATCAATACACATATCGCCGACAAGCGATGGGCCGTCCAGCATGCTCCGAAGTGGCCGTCAGGTATTCCCTGTCGGTCCCTAGATGTGACACACCCGTTATGCTGAGCGCGTCCTGCAGGACAAAAACAAGGTTCTTTCTTTTTAAATGCGAAGCGTTTCTTAGCAAACTTTACCGACTTTGAGTGTATCTATCTACCTGTCCATCAGCCAACGACCTTTAGCTCTCCTGGCCGTTTCGATAATGGTATCAATACTAAAGTTGGTACGGCATACCATGACTTTATGAAAAGCATATTTGATAAGTCATAACATGAAGATCAGGACATGTATGTCATGAATGTTATAATTTATATTTCGTGGTCCTGCAGCTCTTGCAGTGGTTTCGTTCACATAGCAAGCTGCAAAACTGGTATGGTATGACGTGACTGCATGGTGAGTACAAGCGAGAGACCCTAATATGAAAACCACGACGTGCGTGTGTTGTAACAACATGAGTACATGCCACGCTCATGATGAGCTCGCTGCCGTTTCGCTAGCGTCATGCACACTAAATTTTGTAATATGGTACGTGAATAGATGACAAAGGTATGTGACTGGTGCAAACAAGATAATCCTGACATGCGTGTCATGTAACAACAAGACTATATGCCACGCTCATGATGCGGTGGCGGCCTTTTCGCTAGTTTCACTTATACCAAACTGGGTATTACGGGACGTGAATGAATGACGAAGGTATGATACTGGTGCAAACATGATAAACATGAGATGCATGTGATCTAACAACATGACTACATGCTACGCCCATGATGTGCTCGCAGTCGTTTCGGTAAATTCACATGTACCTAACTCGGTAATACGCGACATCAATAGATGACGAAGGTGTGAGACTGGTGCAAACATAATAATCATGAGATGTGTGTTATGTGAGAACGTGACTACATGCCACAGTCAAGGCACCAATACATTTTGCGTGACGTGGTGCGCGTGCTCGCAGCGTTCATTTTCACGCGTCACGCAGGCGTTGTGACGCCAGGCGCCGCCCCTGCCCATATACTGGCAGACGCGCGCCGCGTTGCGTTGCTTTGACGCATGCGCGTTTTAGTGCGTCCAGCGTTCCTCTATTACGAACAGAGGGAGACGCAGTGTGGCCTGGGTAACGCATCGGCACGAAATGGAGCATGTCGGATTTCGCGCCGGTTGCTGTTGGGCCGCGCCGACAAACGCTGGTCGTGCCTAGAGTCAGACGATCCACTTTTTCACAGGAAGGAAAAAAAAAACACCGCCATGATGGGCTGTGCGCGGGAGTACAAAGGCTAAGGGCGCAGCGTTGTCAGTGCATTTTCAAGGGGACGCACCAATTTGCAGAGCCCAAGGAGGGCTATAGTGGCGCCCAGGGAGGCGTTTATGAAAAGGTGAATAGAGTGCTTGCGTTTTGCTAACGTAACCTCGCTGTGGCCAGAGTGCGTGCGCGTCAACGCTACATTGGAGTATAATGGGCCTTTCATGATGCTCTGACGGTCGTTTTGCTAGCTCTACGTATACCAAATTTGGTTTTACGTGACGTCAACGGATGACGGATTATATGACTGGTGCAAACATGATAGTCCCGACAGGCGCGTCATGTAAAAACATAACAACATAGCATGCTTATAGCGTGCCGATGGCCATTTCGCTAGCTCCACATATACCAAATTTGGTATCACGTGAAGTGAATAGATGGCGAAAGTAAACGATACATCCAAACATAATAATCATTACACGAAACTCATGTAGTTCATCATTTACCTCCACCTCGTTACGATGTGCTGATTTTAAAGTGACATATCAACATTTCTCATTAGTGCTTCGCATATCATCGATTCCCACTGCACGCGGAATCTGCAAAGTTTTTTTATTACAATTCACTCAGTGAAAAATCATTCTAAAGAAAAAAAACAATGGTAATTCCAATTTTGACGTAAAGCCTGGATCACATCTAACCTGTGTTGGCGGTAGCGTATTACAAGCGATGCCATTACCGGTAATGCGTTACTTTTTTTCAATAACTTGGTTACGTAGTCCTTGCAATTTCTTAACTGCAACGTGTAACGTAATTCCGTTACATTTTCAGATGCGAAGCTCCTATTATTGTAATCTTGTCCCGCGTCAGGCGTAACCGGCAGTGTCCGCTGAACAGTATAATAATACATAGCCCAGTCTCTCAAAAGTACATACAAACTTTAGTTGAACGAGGATATTTTAGATGGCGCTGTTTTGCTACACTCCGATTGGGTGCTGCGCGTGCTGTCTATCGGCTGCTGAGATAAGCTGATGCACGTGACGTATTTTGTTTCCCCGTGTCATCGATCACAGCTTTGCTTCTAGCGCTTTCATTGAGACGAACCAAGAGAGAATGCAATTGCAGCGTGCGACAAATCTTTGCAACCCTGTTCGTGCAAGACGGATTCTAAAAACTTTTGAGGTGGTGCAATAATGAGCCAATAAGCTACTTTAGTGAATCTACTCCATTGTTATACGAAAAAGTGTTGTAGTGGGTGCCTAGCAAATTCAAAATCTTTCCGTGTGCCTAATTGCTCATGGTTTAAAGCATGCTACCCAATATACACAATGCAACTTTATGCAATAACTTCATGAACACAAGCCACTTTCAACTTTGTCGACGTCATTTCTGTAATCCTAAATTTCAAGTTCTCGAGTAACGTCATAGAATAAAAAGTATATACACACTATTCTACTCTGTATAGAAATAGTGTTTAACGATATTGAGTACTTCATCCTCAACTATGGGAGAGCTATAAGCCATGCCGATTATTGACACTCAACTCCTTATCTGGCATAGGTGCTTTTGAAAGCGAAGCTTTGGGATTCCCCAGTTTTAGCATCGGTATAACGGCGGCTGCTTTGGTATATAGTTAGGTGAAGGCCCCTAAAATGGGAGCAAAAAGTTTCTGCAGCAACATTGTTTTTTTAGTGACCATATCACATCATACTTCTATTCTGTTGCACAGTATATTTAGTTGCACTCGATATAGTTGCACCCACTATGGCAGGTCTCTTCACCCTATCCGGTTAAAGTTTAAAGCCCAACGAATCATATTTGTTTTATGCAGGATTACCGTGTTCTAATACCGGGCAATGTCCTTCTTCGTTGTCTTTCACACTTCCCGCAATACTTACTTTTATGGTTCCCGACATGTCGCACGCAGACATGACTGATGGTCGGATAAATAGTACAGTGTGATGAGCAGAGGCTTCAAGCAAACGTATATAAACTGACCGCTATGTCAACGTAAAGGCAACATCCTTTTTTTCAGGAATGGTGTGGTATGCTGAGCGTTTCACTCGCATCCAATTTGTACGACGAGCGGTTCTCCCATGTCACACATCACCGCTGCAGCGCGGACACTCGGCCACACAGTGGCCATGCTTTTTTGGGCGACAGCTTGCCGCCACGTGAACTGCTTCGAACACCACACAAACATTGGCGACATTGTTTCAGTCTTTCTAAATTTACCCTCTTTGCAAAAACGGCTGCCTCTCATAGTTTTAATTGCGTCGACATGAAATCATTCCAGGAAGCTTCGGAGTATGGATCCTTCTTGTGCAAGCAAGAACCTTGTTTTACATACTATTCATGTTTATTTGTTGAATTTCAGCGGCCCAACATCGCCTTTCTTATCTGGCTTTGTATTGCGGCTTCTCCTGATGCACATAGCAGAAGAAACGTTGTTCTCAAGAACTGCGAATAATTTTGTGAATGCTCAAAAAAGAAAAGCGCCTAAAATAATTTGAGCGACTCTACAAGGTACCCGTAATGTTGTGTTTTCTAGGCTTGATTCCGATGTTGTTGGATTTTTGCGCACTAGCATGTGTAAGAGAAAAAGTACGCGCATGCGTAAGTTAGCAAGATATTGTGTTTACACATATTTAGTAAAAATAATGCGCTTTACATACTTCACCCTTCTCCCGCACGTGTGGCCTTCTTATGTTGTTTTCACAAAGTTTTCATTTCAATGTTCATGTTCACGTGTTTGGTCCTTTTATATTTGAGGAGGGAGGTATTTCGGAAACATTGTAGGGCACGTAATTTAGTCTCACTGTTCTTTTTATTGCTACACAGAATGGCTTCTGAGGAGAAACAAAACATATGACTTTCTTCATTTAAAATTGATAATGAAAAAAGTGATAGATATATACGCAGTTTATCAAACCTAAAACCACGTCCTTTTACGTGGCCAAATCAACACATTACATAGTGGTATGTTTCTTGGCAGTATACAATAATTTTGAGGCATCACGGTACTTTTTGTATACTTAATATCTAAACTACTTATAAAAACGTGCGAACACTCTCTAATATTATTTTATTTTTAATATCATTTGCTAAGTGTCCTTGGTAACATTTATCTCTTTGAATATCTGCTATTTTTTATGAAAAAAAGCAAAGGAGCACCGGACGTACAATCATAAGGTTGAAGATTCAGGACCCAACTGCGGCATTTGAATTTTATTCATTTTAATTTTAGGTCTGAACTACTTAACTTCAGTCAGTATGCTCCTCTAATATTCGCTACGCTTTTCCAGCTTAACTGTACGTTCAATATCTCAATTTTTTATTGGATTTGCTCACCTAGATTATGTTGAAGTCTTTCTTGCGTTTGTTGTCTTGTTAGCACTGCAAATATAGGGACATGAGACATCAATCAAACTGTTCAATTTTTACTCATGAAGCCTAAACTGAATTCAGCGGAACATAAGTGCATCAGCCACTGCGGCACCAATGGTAACGAGCATTCGGATAATACGTCGAAGAACGTTCTTAAAAATGAAGAAATGATACGCATTCCACTGTCGAGAAGCCATGCTTCCATGCAATGTTGCAAGCGCTATATGAAACACATCCGGTATACTTCACGCCCACCTTCACAGCTTCGTCGCATACCTAGGACTCAAGAATCTATTTCGACTACAGCAATCCGAGGTGACTGTTCTTTGTCACACGTGGTGTCGATTGTTCATTACGTGGCTTCAATTGCCCGTTACATTGTGTGTGTGTGCGTGTGTGTGAGTGTGTGTGTGTGTGTGTGTGTGTGTGTGCGCTTATCTCTCAATATCTGAAAATCATCAGTTGCTTAATACTTTTAGTTCTTCCCATCCATTGCCCAGTGCAGCATAGAAAAGCATTTATTTATTTTCAGGTTAACTTGCCTCTCTTAGCGCATTACATTTACCTTGCAGCTACTTTTAAAGAGTGTATGTATGCTAGCTTTTCCGTATGTTAAATGCACCTTGGCCCTTTTTCTGCATAAATGATGCATATAGCTTCCTATCTGGGGATAACAGATCTGGTGGCGCGGAATAGTGCTCTGCTGAAGAGTCGAGCAAGCCATTTTTCAAATTTCATGCATTATTTTGCGAGCTGCAGATAATCTATCTATCTATCTATCTATCTATCTATCTATCTATCTATCTATCTATCTATCTATCTATCTATCTATCTATCTATCTATCTATATATCTATCTATCTATCTATCTATCTATCTATCTATCTATCTATCTATCTATCTATCTATCTATCTATCTATCTATTTATCTATCTATCTATCTATCTATCTATCTATCTATCCGCCTACGTCTGAGTGCTTACGTGATCATTCCTTAACTTGGGGTAAATCATAACTAGGGGTAATAATAGGGGAGAGTAAGATGGTTTGACAAATGCAACTCGCTTGTTATGGCATGAATAATGTAACAGTCTCGACGCGTACATTGCCAAACACTCCCCACAAGATATTGGCACACAACCGCGGGCGGGTAAGTGCCACAGGTATGCGAGAATGTGCCACAGGTGATTGACAGTTTATATAGATTTACGAATGCCGAGTACAAACTTTGGTAGTTGTAACGCGTGAGCGTTAGAAAAAATCTCACAACGCCTGTGTTCCGAGGAATGCAATGATTGTGTATCAGAATGCTAGCAGGAATTGAACCCAAACATTCTGCATGGTAATTAAGTATTCTACCCCAGAGATATGCCAGGTCCCGGAACTACTTTTGAAATGGACCCTAATACTCGTGAAACGTGTATGGCGGTCACAGTACTGGCTATCCAATTTTATAAACAATACATATGGTGCAGCTGTGGGAAAACCACACCTAGGCGTTTAAAGGCGCCAAATGAAAGAGACGCAAATTCGAGCATCCCTGTCAAAGAGCATATTCTACTTCCTTGAACGGTCTCTTCATCTTCGTCGTTCTCAGTCTTTCTATGCGCGCGCAATACGGCGGGAGGTTCGAACATTTTCCGAAATCCTCCATGCTCGACAGAGTTCAATCACCCAACTCCAACGAGCAGAAAAGTTCTACTGGCCTCACACCTTCCCTACCTCCTGCCAAAAATATCTGGCAGAAGGTACAGAACTTACGAGGCCAGTGTCCCTGCTCGGGCAGGATGAGTTCATTTAGTTTTGGGTATCTTTTAATAAAGAAGAGGTCGATGGTGAGCTTCGCCGTGGGGACGACAGCTGGAACCGGAAACAATAGATCACTTTCTTCTCACATGCTGCCGCTTCGCCTCACTGCGCCGAATAATTCTTGAAAGACCGATTGGTATGCTCGGATTGCCAGTCAATACATCCACCCTATTATCGTTTGGAGCCAGTCAGTTGGGTGTGGGCCGCAGTGCTATTCTGTCAGCGCTACATAAATTCATTCAGGCAACCGGAAGGATACGCTGCTAGTGGTACTGCTAGATATATCCAATTCTTTCTCCTCCTTCCTCATTCTGGTTAATTCGTTTTATATATTCTGGTTTATCGCATTCTTCTGCAATTTTTTCACGTTTTTCAAAGAAACATTATTATTGTTTATATCTAATTACTCTTTATTTTTTTAGGCGTTGTAAAAAATGATCCAATATGAAGTACAGTGTGGCCGATCCCCCATGTGGGTATGAGCCAAGATCTCCTAGGAGACAAGACAAGACAAGACAAGCTCGTTCTTTTCCTCATATCATTGACGCCGTAGGGATAGCGTCAATTGTTGTTGGCTCATGACACAGGTGAGCACCAGTCTATCATCAGCGTTTCTGTACGCCGCCGTTTTCAAAAGAATATGGCACCATCTAAGGCGCAGGCGATATGTGTTGCTGGTGTCAGTACTGTACAAGCAATCTGAAAGTGCACTGCTCGAGTCAGCATTGCCCGTCGTCACACCACGGTTCTTTTTGCCACGCTAGCTGCTTGCCCTCAGGACCTCATACTTGGCTTTGATTTCCTTTAGACACACTCGGCCTCAATGTATTGTTCTTCTGGTACACTCAGCCTCGATCTCTCACTCTTCGCCGCCCCGCTGCGGTGGTCTAGTGGCTAAAGTAATTGGCTACTGACCCGCAGGTCACGGGGTCAAATGCCGGCTGTCGCAGCTGCATTTCCGATGGGGGGCGGAAATGTGGGCCCGTTTGCTTAGATTTGGGTGCACGCTAAAGTACACCAGGTGGTAGAAATTCTCGAAGCCCTCCATTACGATGTATCTCATAATCATGCGGTAGTTATGGTGATTAAAGCTTACATATCACTCAATTCCACTCTTCGCCAACTACTGCTAGAAACCTACTAGCTGCTTGATCCCGACCACTTTCGTACGCCTGCCACATAGAGCCGTCATGTACGTGTCTTTGTCATTGGCCCCTCCCGTTCCTGACGGTGATTACATCGTTATGCCGATCACTGACATTCGGCTGACGTGCAGCCTTACTGTGCCTCATACCATCGCGACCATAGTGGATAAATGTGTGTTCCTTCCACTCCTAAATTTTGGCTTCACCCCTCAAGCGTTGCCCTACCAGACGTCTCTAGCCAAACTAACTGCCATAATAGGCGACAATGTCAGCGGTATCGCTGTATCCAATCTTGATAACAGCCCAGTCTCACGGTCACGGAGCTCGGACGAGGCTTTTTTTTTTCAGAACATGATTGCATCAGACCTTTCATTTTACCAGGATGACACCTTCCACCAGGTTTTGACTTCATACAGTAATATTTTCGACATCTATGATTGTCCCTTCGGCCACTTATAATTTTCAATCACCGAATCAACACTGGTGACTCTGCACCCATTCACCGTCGGCCACACCACGTGTCAGTGTTCGAGGGAGACGTGATGCAAAGAGAAGTGGCCAACATGTTTACGAAAAAAAAAATTGGCAGATCCCACGGACAGTGGCAATCGATGATATGCGAAGCACGAATGAAAAAGGATGATATGTCAGTTTAAAATCACCAAAACAATACGAGTGGAGGTAAATTAAGCCGCACATGACTTTCGTGTCATGATTATCATGTTTGGATTAGTCGTTTACCATCATCATCTACCCACGTGACGTGATGCCAAATTTAGTATATGTGCAGCCGCGAGCATGCTATGAATGGGGTATGTTTTCATGTTCTTGCATGACACGCGTGTGACGATTATCATGTTTGCACCAGTGGCAGAGCTTCGTCATTCATTGACGTCACGTAACACCAATTTTGGTATATGTGGAGCTAGCAAAACAGCCGCGAGTGCATTATGAAGGACTCGATATACTCCAACGTGACGTCGACGTGCGCGCACGCTGAGCAAGACGCGAGAACACTATAGTTTCACGCCAGGCGCGACCAGCGCGACCAGCGTCCGTCGGCGAGGCCCAAAGACAACCAGAGCGAAATGCGACATGCTGCATTTCGTGCCTATGCGTTACACAGACAGCACTGCGTCTGCCTCTGTTCGTAACGGAGAAACCCAGGACGCACTCAAACGTGCATGCGTCAAAGCAACGCAACGTGGTACGCGCCTGCGAGTATACGGAGAGACCGGCGCCTGACGCGGCAACGCTGGCGTGCACGACGCGACGAAACGAAGGCCGGCGCGCACGCGTGCCGTGTCATGTCGAAGTATATTGGCGCCTTCACTAAGGCATGTATGGATGTTGTCACATGACACACATCTCGTGGTTATCATGTTTACACCAGTCACATACCTTCGTCTTCTATTGACATCGCGCAATACCAAATGTGGCATATGTGAAGCTAGCAAAACGGCCACGAGCGCATCTTGAGTGTGGCCTGTAGTGATGTTGTCACATGACAGGCATGTCAATATCATCTTATTTAGATTTGTCATTGACCTATGTCGTCCGTTCGCGTCACGTAATACCAAATTTGGTACATGTGAAGCTAGCGAAACGGCCGCGAGCTCATCGTGAGCGTAGCATGTAGTCATGTTGTTACGTGGCACGCATCTCACGTTTACCATGTTTGCACAAGTCACATACCTTCGTCATCCATTCACGTCCCGTAATAGGAAATTTTGTATAAGCGAAACTAGTGGAACAGCCGCCAGCGCATCATAAGCGTGGCTTGCAGTCATGCTGTTACATGACACGCATATCAGAATTATCATGTTTGCACCAGCCACATACCTTCGTCATTCATTCACGTACCATTCTACCAAATTTCGTATATGTGATGAAAGCGAAATGGGCGTGAGGGCTTCATGTGCTTGGCATGTAGTCATGTTTTCACGTGACACGCATGTCATAATTTTCATGTTAGGGTCCATCGCTTGTGTTCGCCATGCAATCATGTCAGTCTATACCAGTTTTGCAACATGTGAGCGAGACCACCGCAAGAGCAGCAAGAACATCAAATGTAAATCATGACAGTCATGACACACATGTCATGATTTTTATGTTATGACTAGTTAAATATGCTTGTTATAGAGTCATGTTATGTTATGCCAAGTTTTGTATCCATACCCTTATCCAAACGGCCAGGAGAGCTAAAAGCTGTAGGTGGCTAAATAGATACACAGATTGATGCGCTCAAAGTCGCCGAAGTTCGCTAAGAAATGCTTCACAATAAAATGATCACAGCATATCTACGGAGTGAATAATGATTAGAGGGGCGAAGCCCTCGTCAGTCAGTCTGCGCTTCCGTCCGTCCATGCATCTGTCTGTATATCCGTCGATTCGTGTAACCGTCGGTGCGTCCGTCTATCGTGAGTCCGTCCATGCATCCTCAAGTGTCATTCTCAAGTGTCATTTCGGTCTTCCTCAAATTACCGTGTTGAGTCAGCTTCTTGACGATGCCAGCGTTCGACCAGACCCAGCGAAAGCACGCGATCTAAACGCGTCGCGGCATTGCTGCAGTTTTGGTACAAATTCAGCGTGGCACCGACCGTGTATTTGCGTGTGCAAGTTGTCTACTTTCGAAGTCTGAACGCAATTACTCTACAACAAAACGGGAATGTCTCGCACTTGTCTGGGCGGTTTCAAATTCCGTGTTTGCTTGTATGGCCGCCCTGTCCGTGTCATCACAGATAACCACGCGCTATGTTGGTTTTTTACTATGTAGGACCCCGCTGGACGACATGGCCGTTGGGCGTGACGCCTACAGGAATACACCTACTTGGTTGCTTACAACTCTGTACGTCTCCATCAGGACGCCGTTTGCTTATCCTCCTACCATGAATATTAGCGTGACTTATCGGCCATCGAGCCTAGCCCAGGCGTCATGTCAATGTCTCAGCTTCTTTGATTCGTGATGAACAACTTCGCGATGCTTTCCTGCGATCACTCATTGACTGTCTTATATCTGCTCCGAATGACGCGTGGCTTCTCATGTAGGTCCTCCTGCGTGGCACGTTGTACCGTCGTTACCTTCAGCCAGGCGGTCCTCAGCTTCTTATTTTCGTGTCAAAACATCTGCGTTCAATTTTGCTGGAGGTAATCCATGACGAATTACCTGCTGGCCATCTTGGTGTATCTCGGACGTACGACCATGCTCGTTACCGCTTTTTTGGCGTGGTCTCAGCAGGTCCGTCCACCATTATGTGTCCTCCTGCGATAAATGCCAACGTAGGAAGCGACCTAGTGCAACCCCAGGCTGGACTTCTTCAACGAATCTCCATTGAACCAAGCCTTTCTTCCGTATTGGTATAGATGATCTCGGTCTTTTTCCGGAGTGAAACTCGGGCAACAATTGGGTTGGCGTTGCAATAAAGTATGCGTCTAGGTAGGCCATCACTCAAGCGCTCCCCAGCAGCACCTTTACGACGTTGCGGACTTTTTCCTTCACGATGTCATTCTACACCATGGCACTCCTCGCGAATAGCTCACGGATTGTGGCCGTGCATTTTTCTTACGAGTAATCAACGATATCCTCGTTTTTCCTCAATGCGACACAAATTGATCATTTCCTGTTATCTCCAAACAAATGGCCTCACTGAGTACCTAAATTGCACCCTTATAGACATACTCGCGAAGTGTGTGTCCTCAGACTACCATAACTGGGACCTAGCGCAACCTCATGTTACCTTCGCGTACAATTCTTCGCGCCATGACAACAGTCGTTATTCACTCTTTGTATGGCTGTTATCCAAATTTACTACTGGACACGCTACTTTCGACCACTATAACACCGTCAACCGAATATGCACGCGTCGCTTTTGCTTGTGCCTACAACACGCGTCCGATAGCCCGCTCTAGACTTTCAACTTCGCAAGATACTCAGAATGCCGTCTGGGCAGCCGGCATGTCGACATTCGGTTTTCACATGGTTCTCTCGTTCTCCTGTGGTGCCCAGTTTTTGGAGTTGGCTTATCAGAGAAATTGTTATCTTGGTACATGGGCCCTTCCTGTATGTTCCACCAGGTAACCGGTGTCACCCATGAGATCATTCCTGCATCTGACCGCAACCACGCCCAGTAATGTAGTGCGCGTCGGCAGGCTAAAACCCTACCGCCTGTCTTCTGAACACCTTGCTTAATGTGCAACAAGACGGCGCTTTTACCGCCGGGAGTAATGCTATGCAGCTGAAAATCAGCGTTCAAAGGACGACTACGAGGAAGTGGGCTTGTTGGTTCTTACATATTAGCAGATTCAATACGCATCAATGTAATTATAGCTTCTAAAAAGCCACTCCTCAAGTCATTTTTACGTAACAATGTAATCTAAGGGTGCTCTGTTATCAGCTATTATGATTTTCAATGCACTGCAATGCTTCTTTGTGACATTTATGAAAGTAGTCAATAGACCTGAGCCACGACCGAATGGCTATTTTCGCGCCCCATATCTGTCACAAGTCTCGTTACCTCATCAGTCATGAGTGTTATCGTAGTCTGCTCTTTTCGTAGTCATAGTGAGCTGCTTGCATTGATGATAATTTTTTAGACAGTAAAAGAAACAAAGAAAAACTGAGGACACCGAGCATCACGATAACCAATGCATTTCTTCCACAACCGAGAATGAAGATGTTCCGCTACGCAGGTGGAACATTGCCTGTGTTTTCCCCCCCCAAAAAAAGGATTACAAAAAATCTCCTGTTACATGAGCAGAACAGATCCTCACAAAGTGCTAACTGCCTTCTTGCTTGATCCTTTTTCCTGTTGTCGTAGATCCCTCTTTGTGGGTCAGAGCCACGACAAAAGGTCAAGAAAACAAGCAATTAGCACTTCGTGAAGATCTGTTCTGCAGATGGAACGGGAGATTTTTTCGCAATCCCTTTTGGGAAAACATAGGCAATAGTTTTGGCGTTATGATATTAGGGCCACCGTTTTTTCCCTTCAAGCGAAATTCAGAAATTGTCAAGGGTTCTGAGGATGAAAAATTTATTAATTTGGTTAAAACTTGCTTACCCTCCTTGCAATTTCGTTAGATGGGGACAACGGTATGGGCTGTCAGGCACAGCTAATGGAGGCCGGCGGCACTGTTCGAGAGATTAAAATGAAAAAAGAAAAGAAACTGTTTAACACACTAGAAGTGGATAGTTGTATTACGATGGAGTTAAGGACGTACGTAAATCTCGAAGACCCCTCATTTGCAATTTTCTAGAGTTGTGAGATTCGGTCACGTAGAATCAGTTTTTTTTGTTTAGTACGTACTAGAGCGTTTTATGCCGAGGTCGACCAAAACTTCATTGTTGTATTTCAGTCTCGAATATGACGTTGAGAAATATATAGTAACTGGAGACACAAACAATCACAGCATATAAGTGGAGTGAATAGTGATGAATGGGGCGTAGCTCGAAGGGTTTCATTGGTAAACTGTGAATCAATCGCTGGCTGCGTCCATTCGCCTGCCTGCCTGCCTGCCTGCCTGCCTGCCTGCCTGCCTGCCTGCCTGCCTGCCTGCCTGCCCGCCTGCCCGTCTGCCCGCCTGCCTGCCTACCCATTTGCGTATTTTTGGTCCGTCCTTCTGTCCATCCGTCCATCCATCTAGTGGACACTCCAAGTACTACCATCTTGCATCTTTTCCCTATATACTCATCACATAGAAATACCACGGTCCAGCGGACATTCCGAGCACTACAACGAGAGGTGGCTACCACTTAGAGGAGACGCACGACCCACAGCTTAAGGAGATTCGCCCCTGAAAAATAGTTATGTCGCTGGTTATTGAACTTCCGACCGCTCGCTACACAGCGTGCTTCGCTAAGCAACTCGGCCACTAATGGAACGCCCTTTAGCATACTGAAAACAAGCCATTTATATATTCCATTTACCATTGGTGAAACTCTTTAGCTCCATGGCGCCTCAGCATGCTCGTGTTATGGCTAGCGAGACGACGTGAGGGGCGCGACGGATCTACTTCAGAAGTCACCGTATTGATTGTGGCAATGCTCGTGCACCGTGTACGTCTACCATCCGTAGAGGAGCGAATAGGCCGAGGTCACCTGTTGACGCACTCTTATTTAGCGATGGCAGTGGTTTGCACAACTTGTGCTTTCACAGCGAAATTTGGGTGAGAGATATGCAGCGCACGGAGGTGACTTCACTGAATACAACGGCCGCGTTTGCGAAAGCAGTGCGCTGTTTATACATGAAGTAAAAACTGTTGCGCATAATAGCTTTCGCTTTTAACGGGCGTACAATTGTGTAAACTTGTATGTCTGCTTTATGCTTCCATCTGTGTGTCTGAGCAGAGGGCTTTAAATATCCAGCAGTGACAGTTGGTAGTTTGCACTTATGCTGTGCGTGCTTTGTGCTTGAGCGGCGCGCTGCGAATTTCGTGCTGCATTTCGCTCTTCGCTTGACATTTAAATGTGTAATTATCACATTTATTGCTCGTCCTTGCTGCGAAGTTGGGGATTTTTAGGTGGTTGTTGATGCAATCTTTGCAAGGGTTAGCGAGAGGCAGTATGCGCTAAGAATTTATTGTTCTGGAAATCAATCTCTGAGTGGAACTTGTTGCCCCGAAACTCTACTCTTCTTTCCTTCTCACCATAAAATGCGCCTTGTGTTTCCTGGCTTTCACAATACTTGTTTGATTTAACAACTTGTTGTGTGCCTAAGAGTGTGGTGCTTTGCTTATGGATTGTGTCGCAGTGGGTGTACTCAGCCCTCTGGAAACGAGTATAATTTGATGGTGATTTTTATGTTTTTCTTACATTTCGTGTATACCAGTATCAATTTTGTTGTAACTTTGTTGTACCTTTATTTTACCTTCGAACTTGCTGTACCTTTCCTGCTTGGACCTTAAATGGTTCGCAGTATATGATGAATAAATAAATAAATAAATTTCAGTTACCCCAACCAATAAATGATGATGATGAGGGTTAGTCGTCGGAATGAATATGTACTGCAACACAAGGCAGAGTTGTCAAACACCTTCAGAAATTTTCTTAGATCCGGTATATTAATGAACAATTAACCCTGCACTATCTGTGTGCAGACAAGTTTCACCTTCATGTTGTCCTGATTCCGATGATGGAAGCATCAGCTATGTTTTTTTTCTGTAATTTGTTGTTTCAGCTGCTTGGCTTCAGTTTGAGATCGGTCATCTGACGCAAAGGTATTTGTCTCCTGTTTGCTATTTTTTAATGCACATTGATTGTATTGAGCATTATGACCATTTTTCTGTATTTGCTTTTGTTTCGAGCGGTTTTATTGTTTCTTTGCTTCTTACAGTTATATTAGAATATAGGTATTTGCTAAGTGCATCGTTCACCGTTCACTTATCTTCAGACTAATAATTTACAAATTTTCTTGAGGCTTTCCAAGAGCGATATTGCACTCATGTATCTGGCATGAGATACTTGTTTTTGTTTCGTGGCTGTGTCGCAAGAACGTTTACTCAAGCGCGCCGTATGAGCAACCGTGGCCGATGGCTATGCCTGTACATTTTTTGAGGCTGCACGCGCGCTAGGTTTCGCTGCACTGTGAAGACAAATTACAAAGTATTAAAGTGTCCGCAAATCAAAATAAATGTTGCCTTATGTGTGCGTGCACTGGCGAAGCGTTTTCAAGCCAGTGTCTACGTGGAATTGGTACGCGGCTCTCGCAATAAAGAATTTCGCTTATTGTGCTAAGGGCTACAAAGACTGAAGTATGATGTTGGGATTATGGTTTCGGTAGATTTATTGTTCTGGAATATTATTCTCAAAAGAGGAAACAAACAAAGAAAAAAACACACGGGGATGTTGACCCAAGGTATAGATGTTCACTTTAATAAGGTGTGTTCGTGGGAAAAAAGGAGTCCCTAATAATGACATAGAAAGGCCTTTGATAACACTACAAAATCAACATGAATCTGGCAATATTCTAGCACTGCGCAGCTACAGGGTCGATGAAGGTGTGTGATTTGCCAGAAAAAATAACCGGATGAAAGTCCAGAAGGACTTGAAATAATTGCTGCTGAATCGCTGCACAAAGCATCGATGTCACGCGCACAGCTTTCTCTCGCTTGTATGGTATTATGGGCTGGCGCCAGGATGATGAATATGATGAGGAATGTGAATGTTAGTATAAATATTGGCCACAAATGAATTTGTAATACAAGCATGACAATATCAGCTGAAAATGGGCTACAATTTTTGTGGCCGTCACAAAAACTGGGCTTGCTTCCCAGTTCTCCTACCGTAGTCAATGTGTGCACATACGAAAGGGCGGGAACGTCCACTGTGGGGACGTAGTGTGGTGGCTGCTTCGTGAACTAATGCCACGAGCTAAGGCCGAGAGGGAGAAATGCCTTTGAGTGAATAGCTCCTGGCATTTTCCGTTAGCCATAACGCGTTTATATTAGTCTGAACGTCGGCTATGTGAAGACGACGTTTTATTGTTTGGTTGCCAGTTTTCTTGGCAGGTAAAATTTTTTCTGTTTTGTTTGTGTCATCGTGCACCTTTAGCACCCAGCACTTCTTGTACTGTTCCTCCAAATATCTGCTCTATTGCGGCGACTCTCCCTGCAAGGTTTGCTATGGAAGAGATGGTGGTGGACCTGTCTAGTGGCAGGAGTAGACCTGCCTCTGCAAGGAAGTGGCTCAGCTCTTCAGTGGCATCAGAAGCTGCCGATTCTGAGTATGATGCAAAGTCAGATGACTAGGATGCTTTTCTACCTACTAAGCATCGACTGCCAAGACGGAAGTCGGTGGCATCGTCTTCAAGTGAAGAGACCCTAATATACAGCAGCAATGCACCTGCGACCATTGCTTATGTACCCATCGACATCACGGTAAGCCTAAACGCTATCTGAAAACAGAAGCTTAACGACATTTTCTGCAGACTTGTCCCTGGTTCGATTCCAGATGTTCGAGTGAATTACAAGAAAATATTATTGCCGTAGACAGAACAGATGATAAGATGGTGCAAAACCTGTTAGGTCTATCTGAGCTGTGCAATGTAAACGTGCGGGCTTTTGTTTCACAGGGCGCAAATGTAATAGCTGATTTTATAGCAGATGTACGTGCAGAACTTTAAGATGACGTTTTGAAAAGTATGATCGTTTCCACGCCACCGTGCAGAGTCTTCAGGTCTTGGAGGTTTGGCTCTTCAAAGTGTGCGAAGATTCTTTTTGGGTATGAAAAGCAACCCACTCACGTAAAGGCCGAACAAGTGCGGTAGCCGGTCTGACCTTTTATACCAAAGCCTCTACAGTACCGCAAATGTCTCAAGCTTAGACAAGTACAGGGTATCACGACAAGTGTTGTGGCCTGTGCTAAATGTGGTGCAAATCAAAACATAAAACTTAGGGAAAGTTTGACATCTCACTGCCCTAACTGTATTGGCGAACACTTGAAAACGGACAAACAATGCCTCAAGCTAAAGAAAAATGG
This sequence comes from Rhipicephalus microplus, assembly GCF_043290135.1. Lineage (NCBI taxonomy): Eukaryota > Metazoa > Arthropoda > Arachnida > Ixodida > Ixodidae > Rhipicephalus > Rhipicephalus microplus. The sequence goes on along the minus strand of NC_134708.1, from coordinate 109,891,055 downwards.
AATAAATCGCGAGAAAAGGCACTTAGCCATATTATCCATCGGGTAGCTGGAAATGGCACAACTGAACACGCATCTGCACGCCCGCAAAATAGTGCAGTCAGAATGACTTGAAGTGAGAGAGGAAGACGCGATTTTAGCATTTCGGCAACATTGTGGCCCATGCCTTCATCAAAGCCGTCAGACGCAACCTCCTCAAAGGTCGCGCCTCAAAAAACGTCGAAACCAGCTTCCGCCAAGGCAATGTTTATAGAAAAATGCTGTAAACAGGGCACCAGAAATGACTCCAAGGATGATGTCCGACTCGTCACCATGTTTAAGATGCTTGTTAACCTCATCAGATCCCTCATAGCCGGCCGCCAAATGCCAGCAGCGTTAGCCGCACAACAGCTTTTGGAGGCTGTCGTTCGATTTGTCTACAGTCTTCACTAGAAGCAACATAAACATCCGTCGCAAGCCCCGTCCCTATGTGCTGCAATGGAATGCCAGGTCTCTACGACCGCGCTATACTGACCTCATTCCTAGGCTCTTTGCAATGAAGAATCCGTCGTATGTTATGGCTCTCCAAGAAACCAATTTAAAAAGCGATGAGCTCCGACTTGCGGGTGACGTAGCCGTTCACAGCAGTGTCGAATGCACGGCCATGGCGCGTGAATCTTTCCAGTCAACAGACACCACGCATCCACGAAATGCTTCAAGAGCATCATTGTACATAAGGTCTGATGTTTATTTTGCAGTGATGGACGCAAGTGACCCCTGCAGACCTGGCCGCCCGTTCATAGTCGGGTTTTATTTTAATTTTCTTTTTTTGTCTAAGTCTTTGTCATCTTTTCTTTACTTCCCTCTCTTTTTTTCTTATTCTCTCATTTTCGTTTCCTCTGTTTCTTTCTTTCTCCTGAAAGATTTAGCCTGCATGTGTGTTTTTTTTGTGTCCGTTAAGTGTCCAGGTGCGAAGCACTTTAGCGACACCATCTCACGAAGCGTTGCCAATTAACTAGCGCTAACGTGTTGTCAGCACCACACTTTGGCTGGCTGAACCTATTAACTATGCTACAATTATTGGATAATATTTGGACCAGATAAGTCTTCAAGATAATCTCGAGCTATTTGTCTACACCTCCCACGGCAATCATACGTCACATTAAATTCACCGCCATAAGCCGTATTATACTACAGCAATGTCACTCTTAAGCAAAAAATACTCTGAGGAGTCTATTGTGAGCACCATCCGCTAGAGCGGCGGTCTTACTGTGAGTCATATTCTGAGTGTAATCAAGAAGCTCTGAACGCTGACCTCTACCGCAACAGAGGAAATTCAAAGGACAGAAAAAAGGTAGAAGCAGAAACTACTGACCAGGAACCATTACACAGTCAGAAGAAACAACAAATCTTCGCTGATAGAGAGAGATGAAACAGCAGGGTGACAGTAGTCATCACCACATTTAAAATGGGATGCTTCTAACATCCCATTTTGCTTCCAACATCACATTTTAAACACTTTAAGTTGACAATGCAACTTAGCTGATTGGTAAGGTTCATTTACGTCTAGAGCTGCGCGATCAGCTCGCATACAGGAAACACATCAAGCGCTCGTTGTCTCCTTCATCGTCCGCGTTGTTGCGCTGTTTCATCGTAAAGCAAATTGAGAGTCCTCGTACATCGAGCTGTTTTCAATATGAAAGTGCTCCTAGAGTTTCCTTCTTCATCTTTACGGGTCATTATGTTTTAACCGTAATGGAGCTTTCACAACTAGTCCAGTTGCTAACCTACCTACAGTATATTTCTTGAACATGAATCTGTTTTCAATGTGAAAGAGCTCGTTGAGTTTCGTGCTTCGTTCGCATTGTTGCGCCGCTTTGAACGTACTGAATCCATTCTTACAGCGAACCATCTTTTGGCTTGTCGGATGTTCCGGTTATGTAAACGATGAGCCCAATCGCGTCGAGTTCGCAATATTGCGCAAAATTATCCGCAGCTTTGGCGTCGCTCATTCCTATAAAAAGCAAATGCGTGTCAACTACGCATCAGAAATTGATTTTTTTTTTGCTTTTCTCGACACTGGTTAAATCGATTGTACTTAAGCCATTATAAAAAATTCTACTGCAGCAAGCAAACATAAGTTCTATTTTACTAGCCAGGATCTTTTTTGACACACAATTACGTTCCCTTCTAATGGTAGTGCACGGAATGTTTGCATTGTTCATGTGAATTCGCCGCTTGCGAGTGTCTCGGTGTCTCTATATCCGAAAACCTAGTTTACGGTTCGTGGCTTACAGAAGACGACGTTTTACTTATTAGATTGTACCTAGTTATCTGAGTACCATATTGAGGAGGCCCTTAATTGAGGACACAGTATCAGCGCTTGTCCCGTGTACTCATAGTTTTGTGTGTCGGCTTTACACGCTGCATATTAGGCCTTGAAGCTAAACCAACTCGCCTCGTTTTTTACTCAACACTTAAAAACTACAATGCGATAAAAAAGCGTCGATAAATATTGGATGGCAGTTATGCGACACTGGGAACTTTGGAAGATCCTCAGCACCGATAGTGTTCAGGCTGACACTTGGTGCCATTCTTTGTTTCTTCACAATAACCTTACTGAGCAAATTGATGTGTTGTAATACGCGCAGAAGCTTTAATGTTGTAATTTAGAAAAACTTAGACGCCACATGGTGTTGAATGTGGTGGTGATCTACAACTTTGCTATATGCCTCAAAGGACAGAGAGCAACTAGAATTGTACTTATGATGGAGATATGTAGATTTGGGTGCACGTTAAAGAACCCCAGGTGGTCGAAATTTCCGGAGCCCCTCTACTACGGCGTCTCTCATAATCATATGGTGGTTTTGGGACATTAAACATGACAAATCAAATCAATTGTACTAATGATTTCAACTTTCTCTGCATGGTTGAGCTGCGCAACTTGATATAACAAAGTTTCGAAATTTCCAAACCTGCGCGGCAGGCGCAGCACAGCCACAGCGAAAGCTTGAAGACCGGCATTTCCGAGTTTTTTTTCTAAACATTCATTGGGTAACTTCTGCAGGCACACTTGCTGGGTACCCACTACGGCAATAATAAATATTTTAGGGTAGTAGGCCAGTATTCCCTATGCTATTGTTCGCCATTCGTCTGAGAAGCGCGATATTCAGTAAAATATAGCGAGAAATTTTGTGCCAATTGTTCCTGCAGTGACTGACGACAATGAGAAATTGTGGGTGAAGTGGGTATGCGCCACACTTAATAGGTCATGAAGAACAAGCTTTCGTAGTGGGTTGGAGCATTGGACGATCACTCGTTGCAGTATTCGCATTGTGCACATGTGACGCCTGGTTGTTCATTGGCTGTTCTAAAATGCTTCGTTACTCAAAATAAAGCTATTCCTTTTTCCGACATCAAGCCTGCCAGGGGAATTTGTCAAAAAGTCCCAAGCAATGGCGTAGCTCAGTGGTAGAATACTTGGCTAGCACCCAGTGGACCCGGGGTTAAGTCTTGTGTCCACTGGGTGCTTTGGCCAAATGATGATGATGTTTGGTGGCTTCATTAAGAGACTTTGAAGTTAATGCGAAACCTGAATGCTGCCATTTTTTGACAGAATGATGCGGTCATATGGTTCCGTATCCACGCGTTCATGATCGCAAGCGCCACTAGCGTTGAAGTCGCTGGTACATTTTGAAATTTGAACAGAGATCTAAGACATCGAAGTGGACACACGGGCCACCAGTGTGCTGAAACATGAAGTCTTAGCAAGTGTTCGCACGTGTTTAATTTTTTGACATACTAGCTGTTTGTTTATGGTTGAACCTCCTTAAACCGTGGGTCTATCTTTCCTCTAACCTAACCACCCTTGCAAACTGCCCACTACTTTTCCTTGCAAACATCCCACTACACACCATCACCGATCCACCACCTCACCGACTATAAAGCACCTTTGCAAAGAATAACAAGAACAGAATAAAAATTTATTTGTATAATATACGCAGAGCCTTACGTCTTTCTAATGATGTTTTGGGATAACTTTCACTGGAGAGTTAAGGTTTACCAATGATCTTCCCCTCTCGAGCTTCGCCCACTTTGCACCATTTATTCTGTAGATAACGGGTGACTTTTTTTTCCCTGATAACAGTTTTTAGGTTTCATGGACCCGTGTTTTTCGTGTCACTTCCAGGTTGCAAGATTTAAAGACGGCTCCGGCATTGCTGTCTGCTAATTGCCAGACAAGCATGCATGAATTGCCTTATGACGTTGAGTGAGCTCTGACAGCTGTTTGGAGTAACCGCTTTTGTAGAGTTTGTACGTACTTACCCCGATATCTCTAAGCACGACTTCATATCCCCGAAACTTTAGGATTGCTAACCTTCGGAACGTCGAACTTTTTATATTCTGCGTTTTTCAAAGGAGGAATTGCAGCTGAGGCGGGTGTGGTGTGAAGGACCTTTAACGAACGTGCGATCCCGCAAACGCGAGTGTGTCGGAAACTGCCTGTTAGCCGCACCTGCGAGGATATGTGTGCGAAATCTTTTGACTTCCTTCGAGAGTCCCCTAGAGCACTAGTAGGTGCTTTACGTCATCCTTACTGGCAATTGTCGAAACGTTCGAGTATTGTTCTCCCTGTCAAGTGCATGCGTCATAGCACCGTCTCGGGAAGCAGACCCTCGTTCCACTGTGCTACGTTAAAGCAAAATAATCAACGTTTTGCACTTCAGAATAGCAAGCCCCGCCGCGGTGGTCTAGTGGGTAAAATACTCGGTTGCTGACCCGCAGGTCGCGGGATCGAATCCCAGCTTCTATGGCTGCATTTTCGATGGAGGCGGAAATATTGTAGGCCCAAGTGCTCAGATTTGTGTGCACGTTAATGAACCCCAGATAATCAAAATTTCCGGAGCCCACTACTACGGCGTCTCTCATACTCATATGGCGGTTTAGGGACGTTAAACCCCACATATTATACATCAATCAGAATAGCAACAATTGCACTACAGCCAGGGCTGTGACCACGACTCCTTTTTCAGAAGGGGGGGGGGGGAGGATTTTTTGCTGCCACCACTCCCTAATATGTCAATGTATTAGACAGACTGCACACTGACTTTAGTGTGACTAAGGGAAAGATGGGGCAGGGCGCCCCTCTGCCCTTTTAATGAGAACGTTTGTTCGCGAATGGTTCAAGCTGATAGGCCACCTAGCGTTGAGCGGGTGAAACAGCCTGTTTAGGCCTATCCACCAGAAGAAACACACTATCGCACGTGCGGACGCATTAGCGCCTGATGGCCTCATCCTCACCCAAGAAAAAAAAAACTTCCAAGCAGTTTCACAGCGTGCCACATCATACAGCGGCGATGTGGAAAGATGAAACAGAGTGTTTTTACAAGTTTCCTTCTATTCTGAGTGAACAGGGTAGAAAGGCATAAATATCCAACTTCCGCATCGGCAAAGAAGTGACTCCGATGATGGCTGTTTGTTCATGGCACTTCACGAAAGACGATTTCTTTCTTCCAGTTGAGTAGGCGTGTGTCGCTGCGCTGTATATCTGTTGCTCTATTCAAATGACACCTAGTATTCTTATGAATGACAGAGCTTGAAATAATGGGAACTATGGTAGGGTTAATGTGTACGTGCTCATGGCGTAGCTTGTGTTTTGTGGTGCACAGTTCATGTTTCGGCGTAGGCGGAGGAAAGGCGTTGTGATAAACAAGTGTAGTGTATTTTATTTGCTGGGCGTTCGAGGGACTAGCTCGGGTACAGCAAGCGAAACGAAGGGCGACATTTGCCCGCTGTCGCCCTTCGAGACACTGCGACCATAAGGGTCCCATTCTCTACAATAGGGGCCGTTATGTTTGTGGTGTCTTTAGAAAGTACGGCATTCTGCGATCGAATCCGTGTAACACTGGTATGCAAAACTAGCGAAAAGCTCATATGTTTGCAAGTGATCATGGCAAATAACTGTAATGATGCTGGTGGAAGGAACGATACTTGTTAACACTTTCAAAATAAGAAGCTGCTAACATATTTACGAAGAAATGTTTGAGTGGAATAATGCTGCTCAGTGCAGGCCCATAGCCAGAAGGAGGGGGGGTGGCACACGGGCTGAAATACAATGTTTATGTCTACTTTACCGAAGATTACTAATAAAAGTTGGTGTTTATGGTGAGAGCGTGTGCCACCTCCCCCTCCCCCCTGCGTAAAAAAATCCTGGCTGCAGGGCTTGGCTCAATGTAACGTTAAAGCTAAAGTAACTTGCCCTAGGCCGTTGCTCATGCTAATAAACATTCTCCTTGATTGAAACGGTTTCATAGAAAAGAGGCCAAGGAAAGAATTTTATTTTTTAGATTTAGAGTGCAAGAAGAGGCTCCTCCTGCCACCAATCATTCTCCTGCCGCCGCTTTGAATAAACAAGTGGTTCTGAATTATATAGTGATATGAAGCAAGGTCTGGAACTCTCCTCAAAAGGCGTGCTGCGGTACAAGTACAGCGTATAGGAGAAAATGAAATTCAAGGATTGGTGGCTATTCCTGGTTCACGCAAAAAGCTACCTCTAGTCGCAGTAAATGACTGCGAAGCCGAGAGTGTGCCTGACGTGGAAGTGCTTTTCTTTGAATTTTAAACTTCAGTGTTGGCCGCAAGCTCATTTCAAAAAAAAAAAAAAGACTGCATGAAACGCGTAAGGTAGCAGCAATACTTTGTTATTGTTGTGGTGAAATACCCTAACTTACGGTTACTTTAGCAAAGGTCACCTAACTGTCAGCTACAGGCAGATAGTGACTTCTAGTGCTGGCAGAGACTGCTGGGAAACGAGAAAAATCTCATCTCTGCTTAGGACAGCGACAAGAGCTAATTTTGAAAACCCGTCGCCCCTGGAATGGTTGCAGCGTAAATAGGCTGCACCACTGCGTAGCTTGTTCTGTATGTGTGCACGAAATCAAGCAATAAACAGCGATGGCTTCAATATGCGCATGTGTGAGCGTATCGTTAGTACGAAAAAAATCATAAATACTTGGGCAATTGCAGCCACAAGTATACATCGGTGTTCTTCGAATATACCGAGAAAACACTAGCCTGTCCCCCGCTTGCTCACTGATCGAGGCAATTAGTGATCTACCAAGCCCATCGCCTAAGGCTAATTTCGTCTCATTTTTGTCGTTGCTCGACACTGTGCCAGTCCTTTTTTCCCACTTTCTTCCACAGATATGTTCATTCGTGCGTATCCTGCCTTCTCCTTCGCGCTCCGGGTGGGCTAATCTTCACTGCTTCAAGAGTATCTACATGTTGTTGCCACCACGTGCCATTGTAGCATCCACGAAAGCAGCCACTCGTGCAAATTACCCCCGAAAGAAACACAACGATAGTTCTAAACCACCACGCATTTAGAACCAAAAAGTGTTTGTTGTACAAGCGCCACATCAGGTACACTGCAGCAGCCTTTCGCGTGACATGAATACCTGTTTGAGTGATAAAAAAAACTTTCTTGAGTTGCCTTAGGCACTAGTGACTGTGTGATATAATCTGTCAGTTTTTCTGCAGTTCAGTTTTTTTGTGTATGATTTGTATTTGGCTATAAAGATGTATTCTTTTCTACCAAAGAGTTTAATAAAAACCAGGGGGGACTCTGGTGCTGTTCTTTATCAGTGGCCATGGGTAGTAAATAGATTTGCCTAGTCTTCGTGCTTGCGAGCTTGTGGGTTTGTTTAGAGCTCTGCTTTGGCTTGGTTTCAAATAAAACACAAACTGTTTTGAACTTCGTGGCCGATTGTAATTGGTGAGCCTCAAAGGTTGAAGGTAGAAAAGTAGAAGTGCTGAATATTTGTTGTTTGTTGTTTCATAATAAAGCAGCTCCGAGCCATGCGACATCAAACGGAGTCGAAAGGATGAAGGTTAGTCAAATCCATATGTGACCTATTTTTCCCATGCTCGCTGAAGTGCCATGTATGCGTTGCAGCTCTCGTAGAAACTGGCGCCAGAGTTCTCGTAAAATAGGGAACTTTATGTTTTCTATGGCCGTCACGGAATCTTGCTAGTGTGGCACTAGGTACATTTACATGGCACAGATACACTAACACCCGACTGGACAGAAGGAGCAACAGAAACACTCTGTGGTAATTTAGAACCTTGAGCCTCAAGCACGTGGCTAGCGAGTAGTGTTCAGGCTCGGGGTCTCTTGCTATTTGCTCAGCCGCACGTGAATGCGTACATCCTACTTCTCATAAATGCGAAAACCTCGCTGGCTTTGAGCGTATCTATCTATCTATCTATCTATCTATCTATCTATCTATCTATCTATCTATCTATCTATCTATCTATCTATCTATCTCTCCGCCTACAAATTTTAGCTTACCTGGCCGTTTCGACAATGGAATTTCTACCGAAATTGATATGTCACAACATGACTTGATGACGAGCATAACTGACGAGTCATCACATGAAAATAGTGTCGTTATGTCAAGAATGTCATGATTTACATGTCAACGTCTTTCGGCTTTTGCTGTGGCTTCGTCCGCATGACATATTCCAAAACTGCTATGGTAGGACATGACTGCATGACGATCGTAAGTGACAGGTCCTAACGTTGAAATCATGACATCCATGTGATGTAAGCCATGACTACATCCCGTGCTCATGGTGCGCTCGCGGTCATTTCGCTAGCTTCAAATATACCAATTTGGTATTCTGTGATATGATTGGATGACGAAGGTATATGAGTGGTGCAAACATGATAATCAAGGCATACGTTGCAAGGAAGAACATGACTACATGCCACGCTGATGATGCGCTCACGGTCGTTTTGCTAGGTTCACATATACCAAATTTCGTTTTACGTGACGTGAATGCATGACGAATGTATTCGACTGGTGCAAACAAGATTATAATGACGTGGGTGTCATGAAATACATGACAATATGCATCGCCCATGATGCCTTTTTTGTTTCCCTAGCCTCCCATGGTACGATCTTTAACTGCTCTGGGAACAAAATTGAAGCTTTTCCCAACATGATCGCTGTAACCTTCTCGTCCATTTAGGTTCCCAGAGGCGCTGTGTTGTCTGCGTTTTTCAACATCACCCTCTACAATGAACGATTCAAGAAAAAGTCACTGGTTTTATTGAAAACGCTCTAGCTTGTAGCCGGTACCACTAGGGGCGCTGGCTGTTATGAGTCCCGTAAAGCAGGATATGTCATTACGCTGTTCGCATTGTGCGACGACTGGTTGCTCTTTCGTTGTTTTAGAACGCCTTATAAGTCATATCAACGCCATTGTTTTCCCGACATCAAGCCTGCCTAAGGCAAGTTTGCCAACAAGTCGCAAGCATCGGCATGGCTTGGTAGAATTCTGTGCTGGCACCTACAGGACCAGGGCTTGAGCAGTACTGTGTCATTGGTGCTTGGTTTCTTTCTTCTATTTCGCGCGACGTGGTTACGGACACCTGCAGTGGCGGCGGTGGTAGTGGAAAACTGTGCGCAACCCGATTTGTGATCTCATAACAGCTTCGGCGGCAATATTTTGCCGCTATGGGCCTGCATCTGTGCATTTAAACGGATTTATTTGAGCAGTATTACACCGGTGTCACACAGACACATTTAATTGCAATCAGTGTCGATCCAGATTAACCACGGTCCAGATTAGGAGCTGCTACACGGTCACTTTCACTTTCAATCGCGATCTGCGCATCACGATATGCCTGAGAGATCGCGATTTTGCTGCCGTCTGCACCCCCTGGCTGAGCTTGTTGAAAGCACAATAAACAAGAAAAAGGAAATCGAGCATAGTTCGATAAAAACGCTTTAAAACAGATAGATGTTTATAGAAAAGCAAATTGTAAACTGTTTAAATTGAAACAATATATGAAGTATTGCATATTTTAGGGTTCGCATCGACCGCATGTAGTTACGGGAGAAGCAGACGCGAGCAGTCGACCGTTGCCTTCAGCGCTTAGTTCCACTTTCGCTCCGTCGGAGCTGTTAGAGCACCTAAAAGCAAACTATTTATGAGTGTCGCAAGCCTTTCGACTATACGTCACAACGTACGCGAACTTCGTGGTCGAATGAAGAAGTCTTTACAGTAGATGACTATTGGCATTTGAACGAGATTGACTCTGCGCTGCGACTACACGGCTACTTGCAGGGGCGCTCAGAAAAAAAAGGTAAGGTTAAGAAGCTCACACAGCAATATAGGTAAGTGCTAGCAAATTTCTATCGCAGTGTCCTGCAAAGTTTCTGACGCTAGAGTGGCTCTTGCACGTGAAACATTGATGATAATGGGCTCTATAGGTATACCATACGTCGAGTTTTGTCAGTGGCATGTTTTACGGCAGGCTAATGCCACCTGGGGTATTTCATTTGACCCAAGCTCAAACCGGATTAGCTTGGGCCGTGTAGCAGGGGTCATAAAGTTGATCGCGATCAAGATAACTCATCCGGATCACCCTAATCGCGAATAAAAGTTTCAGTGTGACACCAGTAATAATCGAAATAGATGAAAAAATGATGTTCTTACCACTTAGTAAAGGCTTGAAGTTATAAATCTTGTCAAGCACAAAGTAACGGCTATTGTTTTAAAACCATAACTTCATGGCTAGGAACGCTTAACTGTCACGATATAAGAAATACCCCCGTTAATTCCTCGCGTAGAGGCGATCATTTCGCCTACTGCAGCTGTTGATACACGAACCGACTTTTTCGCCTTCAGCGAGCAGTACAGTTGATCTCAACTAAGCCCTTCTTATCCTACGCTCCATAAAAAAAGGCTTTTTAATGCTTTGTGGTAGTCCTAGTTTGCTACGTATACGACTCTCTTCGGAGAGGCAAGTAAGGTTTGTTAGGGCGTCGTTATACTTCATTCGTAGAGGGGTGTGACTGTAGACGCGAATCAACGTCACTTTTTTTAATGTCACACATGTGACAGGTTAGGACTACCCAAGAAGACTCACACATACTCCCCCTTTTTTTTTAGTTTAGCAGCTTGTTGGCGCAGCGTAGAGCCTTGGAGGGCCTGCAGCGAAAGGTCCTCAGGCCACGTGTTTTAGAACACTAATCTCGGGCAATGTCAGAGAGAAAAATAATTCGCAGCGCAGCTATACATCAACTGCTGTCACACATCACTTGACGAAATAATCACCATTCAGGTAATATTTATTAAGAAATACACCACCCTTAGTGGACCACGAAATCGATGCCGAAATGAAGCTAAATGAAAGGGTAAAACATTCAGCATTGACCCGAAGGTTATATCAATTTTCTGGTGAATGCACAATTTTATACCAATCCTATGAGGGAATGCGGCATGGATTATTATATAATAAAAATGCACGTATTTGTGCAAGAGAGCCTCACCTGGTGAATTCAACATTTATTTATTTGTTTATTTACATATACTGCCAATCCCAAATAGGGAATATTGCAGGAAGGGCACATACATTGTGAAAGGGCTAAATTTATACAGAGGGTACTCACTGAATTAATATAATAACAAGTGAGACAAAGCCGACAGAAATACATTTGATGACTACATCAGTACCACTAAAATACATTCAGTAGCATAGGACATCAATTCCAACTAGTAGCAATTCCACCGTAGCAATAACGTTTGCTTATTCTTGCTGCCATGCCCATGGTCAATGTGCGAAATGCTTACTAACGTGACTGATTCTCTTCGCTACCTGTTGTTACTTAGTGGCGACGTAGAAACTAATCCAGGGCCTACAGAGGGCGATTGGTCAAAGCAACTAAAGGCAATCGCAGACGACATAAAGGAAATCAAGAAAGAAAAATCCGTCACAAATCAGAAACTAACTGCAATCGATAAGAAACTTGAAAAAATTAGTGGACTGGAAAAGCAGGTTTCTGATTGCGTAAAGCGAATAGTGGAACTAGAAAATAACATCAAAGGCATGAATAGGAAAATCGAAGAACTAGAGAACAGAAGTCGGAGGTCCAACCTGATTGTGTACGGAGTTGAGGAACAACAAAACGAGTCCTTTCAAGAGCTTCATAACCTCGTATCAAAGGAAATATTTGAAGATATACTAGACGTAAAGAGTGCAGGCATTGAACGTATCCACCGACTTGGTAGAACTAGAGAAGGCGATCCGAAAAACAGGCCAATAATTCTCAAGTTGCTCGATTATCGCGACAAAGTTAAAATACTCCAGTCCTGTTCCAAACTGAAAGGGAGCGGTTACTCAATAAGCGAGGATTACTCGTTTGGCGTGCGTGAAACTAGAAGAAAACTGTGGAAAATCACGAAAGAAAACCGCGATAGAGGGGAAAGGGTAAGGCTTATTTTTGACAAAGTTCAGATAAACGGTCGTCTTTTTACTTGGGACGAAGACAGTAAAAATATCGCACAAGTAAATAAAAAAAACGAAGAGCAACTACCAACGGCGCAGTCTTCTCGACGACAACGCCCATAACCCTTCTAAATGTAAACGCGCGAAGTCTTGTGAACAAGGCAGAACAATTTGAAGCTGTTTTATTGGCCCAAAAACCTGATATTGTTACTGTGAGTGAAACGTGGTTACATTCAAATATATATGACCATGAAATTGTGCCACCGAGCTACACAATTGTCCGCAAAGATAGGGACACTAGAGGCGGAGGAGTAGCAATTGTTTTACGGCAGGGAATCGCTTACACGGTCATGCCAGAGGTGAACAGTGTCGAAGCGGTTTGGTGTAAGCTTCTCCTGAAAGACGGCTACGTGTATGTTGGCGCCGTTTATAGGCCCCCGAACGCCGATGCGTCGTACCTAAACCCCCTTCTGGATTATATGAATTTACATATGCTCGGTGGCAGGATTATCATGGCAGGTGACTTCAACCTACCTGATGTAAATTGGTCCTCATTAAGTCCAGGTCCCCTGTCGAATAATATAGTCATCGACTTCTTATTTGCTTTTAACCTAACTCAGCTTGTTGTCGAAAATACACGAACACAAGGACAGTCGCACTCAGTGTTAGACCTTGTATTTGCAAGTGATCACTTTTCCACCGACAGTGCAAGTGTTGAAACAATTAATGGCATATCGGATCATAAAATAGTTTTGTGTACTTTGCCTTTAGCAACTCCAATACGGCTATCTGGCCCAGTGCAATATGTGCCCTCCTTCAATAAAGCTAATGATGCGGCGATAATGAGTTACCTGTCGCACGAGTATCCCGAGTTTTCTGAGCTATGTGCAGATAACACGAGCATAGATGAAGTGAGGGCACAGTTTAAGCATCATATCATGCATTGTATTTCTAACTTCATTCCCAAACGAAAACTGGTTACAAGAAAGCACAACCCATGGGTTACCCGCGACATAATTCACCTTAAGCGCAAAATCAAGCGTGTAAGGAAGGCAAAAAAAACGCTAGGAAGTGCTAGCTCACAAATAGCAACGCTGACATCGACCTTAAAAGGAAAGATACGAGACGCAAAACGGCATTTTTATGGACACACCCTACAAAAGTTTATTAAAAGCGCACCCGATAAATTCTGGCGCTACATAAGCGTAAAACGGTCGACATTATCGGTGTTTCCAGCTGAAGAGGGCAAGAAAAAGGCGAATAATTTCAATTCTTACTTTCACTCTGTTTTTAGCACTGATAACCTCCGAAAGATTACACCGGGTTCCCGTCACGATGACCAAGGCAGATCACTTCCGTCGTTAAATATGACAGTACCTGGCATTCTTTCACTGCTATTAGACCTTGATGAAAAGAAAAGTAGTGGCCCAGACGAAATACCAAACATCTTCCTTAAACGCTATGCTGAACCCATTAGCAAGTACCTCCATCTCATATTTACAAAGTCAATTAGCGATTGCCGTCTTCCGGCGGAGTGGAAAATCGCGAAAGTTGTGCCAGTGCACAAATCTGGTGATACTTCTATCCCAACGAACTACCGGCCAATTTCTTTAACTTGCACTAGTTGCAAAATTCTCGAGCACATTATCTTAAAGTTATTAACCAAGCATGTAGAAGAAAACAACCTCATCTCTCTTTCTCAGCATGGGTTCAGAAGTGGGCTATCTACTGTCACTCAACTTGCAGAGGCTATACATGACTTCGGGCTGGCAATAAATGAACAATCACAAATCGATGTAATTTTTTTAGATTTCTCTAAGGCCTTCGACCGCGTGTCCCACTCTAAACTCATCACTAAACTCATAGACAAACTAGGCAATGGTCCAATAGTTGAATGGATTAGTGATTACCTTTCAGACCGCTACCAGTTTGTGCACTATAATGGACAAAATTCTGACACTGTTAAAGTTCTTTCGGGCGTTCCGCAGGGATCCGTTCTCGCTCCGCTCTTGTTCCTGTTATTCATAGATGACATTGTTGAATCAGTAAACGTTAAAATTAGACTGTTTGCAGATGACTGCATGATTTACAGTGAAATCAAACACATTGACGATCAGGTTGCCCTTAACGATTCCCTAAACAACGTAGCCCAGTGGTGCCATGATTGGCAGATGGTTATTAATTCCGAAAAAACGGTCGTGATGAACATAAGCAGAAAGAAAAACAAACTATTATTTCCATACTCACTTAATGGTGTCACCCTTCGCACAGCAACTCAGTATAAATATTTAGGGCTTCTAATATCATCTGACCTCAAATGGACTGCGCATATACATCAGGTGACGAAAAAGGCAATAAACAAGTTGATTTTTCTAAAACGGACCCTACGCTACGCTACCACAGATACCAAGCGCTTATCTTACATTTCCTTTATAAGACCTATGCTAGAATATGCGAATATAGTGTGGTTTCCTTCAACAAATACTGACATAGCTTTGCTCGAGAGCGTACAGCGCAAGGCGGTAAGATTTATCTTTAACCGCTATAGGCGAACGGATTCCCCTTCCGAGCTTCTGCTCCGAGCAGAGCTACCTACGCTCCGCGATAGAGCAAAAATACATCGGTTGAAGTTCTTTTATCAACTGTTGCACGGCCACTTTAAAACTAATGCCTCCGTCTTCACTACTATAAAAGAAAAAGGGAAAGTGCGCCAAAAACACGACCTCATCTTCAAAGAATATTTCTGCAGTAACAATACCTTCAGGTTTTCATTTTTCCCTCGCGTAATAAGAGAATGGAATGCGCTTGATCCAGATACTGTAGCACAGCCAACACTTCAAAAATTTTTAGAAAGCGTTGAAAAACTCATGTCTGTGCTCCCAAGTTCCAGGTGTTAACCTAATTGCGTTCGGGAGAAAGCATCCACACTCTAACATTTTATTTTATTTTCTTCATCATTTGGTTCAAGGCAACTATGCCTGTATGATGTATACATTACTTATTATCATGATCGCGCGTTTCTTATGTACTCTTCTTGTATTGCCACTATATTGCCTTGCTTGTATAATGTTTGTATCCTTTCCACTCCTGTAATAACCCTCAAGGAGGGTTGACAGTATTTTGTAAATAAATAAAATAAAATAGTACTGGAAAAAAAAGAATAGTGAGCACTTCAAACAGTAGACAAGAGAAAAACAGAGTTCGTCAATTCTGGAGACATTAAATAACATTCGAGCAGGGATGAAAAAGTTTCCAATGATTGACTGTTTGTTATACTGATTGGCAAGTTATTCCACTCACGAATTTCTAGTGGAAAAAAAGATTATTTCAGACAGTTCGTCCGGCACTGATATTCATTCAGTGTCGGAGAATGCTGTTTTCGTGTTGGCCTTGTTTCTTTAAGTGACATGTACTTTGAACTGTCTATGTTTAGCTGTTGGTGAACTAACTGATATAGGAATTTCTGACGTGCCAGTTTAGCGCGGTTTTTTATTGTTAAGAGACCTGCTTTTTTTTAAAAGTTCTGTGGGTGAGTCAGTTATTCTGTACTTGTTATAGACAAATCTTATCGCTTTTCGTTGTATTCGTTCTAGGGCATTTATGAGATTGTTCGTAAAGGGAAACCACGCGACGTTTGCATATTCTAAGACAGGTCTGACAAACAATTTAACCTCGACGAGAAACTGTTCACTTGCGTGTCTTACATCAGCACTGAATGAACACATCAGTACTTTCATCAGTACTGTATTTTCTATTTATGCTCAGTCAAATACGATATTGACACTGTCGTTCTGTTCCCCAACAGTATATGGAATAATAATTGACTCAGTCGGCCTTTTGGATGACTCGGAATACATGAAACGTGGCGCGGTATGTTTGAACATTCGCTTGTACGTTCGACTGAACCAGTTTCGAAATGTTCCCGCTTCCTAATGTTCAGATGGCGTGCAGAAGCAGTACTAATTCGGCAAAGCGGCTTAATTATGAAAAAACTGCCCTGGAGCCTAGCTTGAGATTTTTTCACAGGAAATTGCCAATCTTGTTGTACACACCGTTTTTGAGTCCTATACAACTTGAATCACTAAACAACGTTGCAGCGAGAAATTACTTGAGGAAAGGTATTGTAGAACGTAAAAACCTTGATAAGCTAGAAATTTGTGGGGAAAAAGTGTTACAGGGCGTGTCAAACAATTCATCCTCCTGAAGTTGAAAACTTGGCGTGTTAGCTCGTACAAATGAGCGACAGAGATACCATTTAGAAATGGCTTAACTAAGCTTCTTAAGGTCCAACCTTTAGGCTCGATTCATTGTGTTTTGGTACCTTTGAATCAGAGCTTTGCCACATTTTGATGCTGCCCGGCTGTGGTGGTCTAGTGGCCTTTAAGGTACTCGGCTGCATACCCGCAGGTCGCAGGATTGAAACCTGGCTGCAGCGGCTGCATTTCCAATGGAAGTGAAAATGTTGTAGGCCCATGTGCTCAGATTTGGGTGCACGGGAAAGAACGCCAGGTGTTCGAAATTTCTGAAGCCCTCCACTAGGCGTCTCTCATAATCATATAGTAATTTTGAGACGTTAAACCTCACATACAAATCAATCTATCAATCACAATTTAATGGTGTGGCGCGTTACGGTGTCATTACAATAATAGGCCATCGCACTGTAACGCCAGAGTTGAAGTACATATATACGAGCAAATGATTAGAAATATTTTATATAATAGGTCACACAAAAGAGCTACTAGCCATTCGATAACACTTCTTGTATTTCTCACTCACGAAAGGGTAGATATTAAATACTTAGTCTGTGCACGTTAATGCTGGATGTGCGTATGACCCTAAGAGCGAAACTATACACAGCCCAATGCGACTGTTTGTTTTTTGGCTTCTAGGTACTTCGAGACATCACAGATTAGTAGGCAGCGGAAGTTACTTAAGTTTCTCTAATGCGCCTCAAGTTCTCAGCATCATTTGTTCAGCACACTACGGGTCATGCTTAATTCATGAAAGCATGGTTTTCCTCCACAGTTATTATCAGTTGAGGATTTCAACCGCGAATTATAATCACATTGGTTTCATTTCAAGGTCAGCCTTATGTGAAAACAAATAAAACAGCTCATATACTAGAGACGAAAGACACAGTTGAAGAATAGTGTGTTGATTATGTTTTCCTTAAAAGCACTCTTTCACAAATGCCGACATTGCACGAGAACTGCATCGCGAAAATTGAGCGTGTCCATCTATTCCAAGCCATGACAGTGCTAGACATCTGCACTGTGTTCTACCGTCCTTGTCTTTTTCTTTCGCTATTGTGATGAGTGAAGAAAACGACAACGACGGAAATGCGGGGCAAGGCGCGTGTAATGTGCGCGTGAGTGTCAGCGAATCAGCTGATGATCAGTGGTGGCCCATAGAGGTGGCGTGCCACGAGTGGGCCACGGGCGACCATCACGTGGCAGTGGGCTTTGTGGCTGGGGACGAGCCGAAGCAGCGGCAGACGGGAGACAGCGGGCCGAAGCGTCGGACGCAGGTGATCCAGGTTCCGGCCAGGGAACGCGGCCGTCCACGCTGCTGCCATCCAACTACCAGCTGGGGCGGCATTGCCGGCACGAGTACTGCATCTCGGGGCACGGCCTGGCCTGCTGTTCTCTTCCTTGCCGAGGGCATCGCGGATCTCGGCGAGGCGTCTCCACGGTCAGCTGTTCGACACAGCGATGAACGTGGCCTGGCTAATGGTCACGGATACGTCGAGCATCGCGTCTCGGCGCACGCTCTTCGCTGGACGGGCTGGCCATGCCCCGCATGGAGCATCGCGTCTCCGATGCGGGTTGACTGCTCCGTGGCCGCACCCATGCCATCAAGCGCCGGTGTCACGAGAGCGTCGCACTTCGGCAAGGGACGAGCGAGATGTTCTGCCGGGCGAGACGCGGGAGTGCGCACAGAGGAGCACGGAGCCGGGTGAGGATTCAGGGTGGCCGAGGATTCAGATGCCAGGGGAGAGACTGGCTGAATCTAGGATCGCCGAGCGGTGCCGAGCGACGGGCCAGACTCGGACGTGGGCCACGAGCTCATGAGCTGCAGGGTGCACCCGAGGGTACCTGGCGGTGCCCTGGCCAAGAAGGAACGTGCGGAAAAGAGAGCTCGAGCGTGGAGGCCTCGAAGGCAGACGAAGCAGTGCGCCGCTCGAGAGGCCGAGTTCCTGGGAGCGTTCCTGAGCCGGACGTGGGACCCGTACGTGTCGGCCAGGTCGAGCTCCGGCGTGTTCGCTCGGGGCCGAGTCCGCCGGCCGGTACAAGGTGCAAGGACGGGGCCTGCTGAACGGCTCCTGCCTGGGTGCAGTGGCCGGGAGCAGGTTCGTGGGCGAGGCCTACCGGGCGTGGCCCTCGTGAGCCGGGGCCTGACCCTGAACCTCTGGAGTTGCGACCCTGACTGCTGGCCGCGACGTCTGACTAAACGGCGCTGCACACGGTAGCGCATCCGTGTGCCGTCAGCCGTTCCAGCCGCTCCAGCCGTGCCACCTTTGCCCTCGCGCACGTCGACGATCGCATCATGTCGGGACGACGGGGACCCAAACTGTGAGGCAGCGTTTTTCTCTTGCGAACTGAGAACTCTACGCGCTGGACTCGGAGTAAGCGTAGCCGCGAGCTCTCCGCATGCTAGAGGTCTGACTCTCGTACATGTTGCGTGACGCGTGGCGTGTAGGGTTGGACATATAGTTTTATTTTCACCTGCCACTTCGTTCTCTAGTGTATAATATAACGCTTCTTTTGTTCGCATCCATTGTTGATGTTAATCCTTTTTCGTCCGCTATCAACAAACACAGTGACGAACGTCCTTAACCATCACAGCTGTGTTTGCCCAGCTATGATGTACGAACTCACCAAAATCAAAGCATAGCTCCCTGTGAGTGCTTGCCCGTTTGACACCCCATCCTCTCCCACCATCTCCACCTGCGGCACAATATTGTGAGTGCTAATCTTCAAGAGCTAGGTTCTCTTGAACAACTGGATGTCTGGTTTCACATAGTCAGGTAAGCAGAATCCTTGAAGTAGACCAAAGTTTTAAAATGCTACTGACTGGCTTGCCAATTTGATGCTACTTCAATTCTTTGAAAACCTGAAGTTCAGGCGTCAGCGCAATGACGTATTTAAAGTAAAAGTACATGAAGAAGTTCGCTCTCTGATAAAAGACACTATTCAAAATGCTTCTGATTGGCTTGCCAACTTGATGCTACTTCAATTCTATGAAAACCTGAAGTTCAGGCGTCAGCGCAATGACGTATTTAAAGTAAGAGTACATCACGAAGTTTGCTCTCTAATAAAAGGCACTATAGGAGACGAAAGCGCACTTGAAATGGAAACTGTGATGAAATTCTTGCTCTTTATAGGTGACTTGACTGACTCTCAGGATGCAAGAAAGTTGTTGTCTTGAAATCTTACTTGAGCGACCCAGCTAAGCTATTGCTGCTGCACGACAAGTCCAGGCACACACATTACGCAAGATATAAATACTATACTTTTTTTCATGGCCAACTCCAGAGATCAAGATCATCACAAGCTCGCTGCTTGAAAATTAGGATTAAGATTTTAGTATTTTGCAGTGTTGTTTATTAAAGTTCGAGCAGTTCGTGCGTGGCATGAGCCCTCACATTACTATGGTAGGATCTGTTTTGCTGTTGTCGGTACTTGTGCACAATTCTCTATGAGTTACTAATGCACTTATAATTTCTCATTCGTGTTACGTCATATGCGGAGATGTGTGTAGCGTGATTAGTTATATGTCACGCTAATGTGGCGTTTGAAATGTTTACTTCATGAGTGATGAAAAACGGTATATGTGTCTATAGTTTATGCTTTTCACTTTGTTTCTTAGTTACTCTCGTAATGAGACGAAAGATTGTACTTTAAACTGCAGATAAACTTGTAGTCATCGGCTGCGTCCAAATTGTAGGACGTACACATT